>NC_056746.1:304015183-304200183 GCF_019279795.1 Protopterus annectens | reverse complement strand
ATATGTACAAATGTTATGGTGTTTAGAATATACATTTTACTACTGGCATTCCTCACTACGGAAAACAAATGTGACAGTTAGGTGATGTACATATGTCTGATACATGTTAATGTTCATATGTTTGTAAAATTAGGTGTTGCAATGTGACATGACAGGGTGTATTATGAATAAGAACGGTTCTTGTTTTGTGTCCTTTTTATATTGTCCCCATACTCCATGTATACCCCTCCAGTTCACTTATTGAACATCCAACCCAGGCTCTCCTTGATGCATGATTTTATTACCCTTCATTCCTCCCCCACCCCAATCTTCACATACACAACAACCATCACTTCTATGGTGAATTAGGTTAATATTAATAGTTATAATATCAGAGCTGCATGTGTTTTGTGTACACTTCAATTCCTTTGGATTGCTTCTGTGTCACGAAGTGTGTTCATAGATGTTTGTATATATGGCTATTGATGCAACTGTATTGTATATATATATATATATATATATATATATATATATATATATATATATATATATATATATATATTTATATCTTTGTGCAGACATCATATGTGTATATGGTGCAATTAACCATAGGCAAGACTGCTATGCAAATTGTAGCATGTTACAGGCCACCCTCGCAAACTCAGGAACCTCACATGGCCTTCCTGAAAACACTGGAGGGGATAAATGTATCTCTGAACACCATTATACTAGGTGACTTCAACTACCCTAATATAGACTGGAAACACTACTCAAGCCCAAACACTCTAGCCCAAAAGTTCCTGGAATTCATAAACTCAAATGCCATGGAACAACTAGTCACCATCCCCACAAGAGGAGAGAACATACTTGATCTCATCATCACAAACATGGGAGCACAATGTTCAATGCCAGAAGTATACCCCTCACTGGTGAGATCTGATCACAAACTAATCTCGCTGGAGGTCCTCATCCCGCCCCCACCCGAAATGAAAAAGACCACAGTAAAGAATCCGACTTCACACTTCTAAAGACTAGTGTGGTCTCCTTTAAGGCCCCTGAGCCGGCGGTTAACATTACTCAAACCGCTGAATCACTTGCAAATGCCTTCTACCAGCACCTGCAGGGCTGCATGGATCAGGCAATCCCAAGCAAAACAAAGACTCTTTGTACCAAAGGCAAGCGTCCAGTCTGGTGGACCCCAGCCATAAACAAACTCTACAATAAAAGGAGAAAGCTACTACAAGATAGAGCAAAATCCTTAAAAGGTAAGACACCATCACTATAAGTAAAAAGCTAAGAGCTCTCATAAAATCATCCAAAGCTAATTTTGAGAAAAAATAGCTAAGGACTCTAAAGACAACCATAAAGCATTCTTTAGCTATGTCAGAAACCTAGGAGAAAACTCCCAGATATGCTCAGAATTAGTTCAAAATGATGTGAAGATTACTGATCCTACAGACATTGCCAACATACTGGCTGACAGGTTCAGTGCAAACTTCTCCCACCCTCCCCGCCTAAAGAAGAGATATCTATACCAAATGATTGTAGCCCCCCAAACATCTCCAACGCTCAGGTGAGAACTGCTCTCTCCAAGGCAAAGAACACAGCATCCATGGGACCTGATGGTGTCCCCGGCTGTGTGCTCCATGAACTCAACGAGGAATTAAACCCACAGTTAGGACAGCTGTTGTCTCACCTCCGGATACGTACCCAGGGAGTGGCGCACAGCGACTGTGGTCCCACTCCACAAAGGCGGTGCCTCCACCCACCCTGGAAATTACTGTCCCATTAGCTTGACAAGCCTGATCTGCAAAGCCATGGAAAGGATCATAATGGATCTCATAAATAAAGACATAGGGAATTTGCAGACTTTGGATCCAACCCAGTTTGGCTTTGTCAAAGGCAGATCATGCCTTTTAAACTTGGTTGACTTTTTTGAAACAGTCACCAAGGCCATTGACGAGGGAAAGGCAGTCCATACAGCCTACCTAGACCTGGCAAAGGCTTTCGATACAATACCCCACTCGGGTATCATTGAAAAACTCATCAACTTAAATGTAAACCCATACATTACAAGATGGGTTGCAAACTGGCTGAGTGACAGATCCCACAGGGTCAGAGTTGCTGGCGCCATGTCAGACTCTAAGCCTGTCACAAGTGGTGTCCCACAGGGCTCAGTCCTGGGCCCACTCTTGTTTGGCATCTACTTTTCTGAAGTACAAGCAAACACAGGAGGGTTATGGCTGACAAAGTTCGTAGATGACTGCAAACTGGGCGCCGTAGTTGAGAACACATCCGACACAGATATCCTTCAGAAGGATCTCACAGAAACGGATAACTGGTGCCAGAGCCATGGCCTCAAGTTAAATGCCAAGAAATGCATAGTCATACCCTTCGGGAAAAATAAGGTTACCCCTAGCTACCATATAGGTGGCAATCCCCTGAACACAGAAGAAGTTATTAGGGACCTGGGAACCCAGGTTGACAGTAGCCTTTCATTCGACACTCATATTGCTAAAGTAGTTAGGAAGACCTTCTACATTGCCCACCTTATCATGAAGGGATTCACATCTAGATCAAGGGAAGTCATAATCTCCCTATACTCATCACTCATCAGACCAATGATCGAGTACAATGCCCCATTCGGAATGTATCTGACCCGACACTTGCAGCAGCTGGAGAGGCCACAAAAGTTCCTCACCAAAAGGATAAAGGGTCTCAAAATCTGTCTTATGCTGCATGACTGAAAGAACTCCAGTTATATTGTTGCGTCCGCTTACTCAGAGGTGACCTATGCCTGACATACAAGGCCATGTCAAACCCAGATTTGATGAATATGCTTCATCTCAAAAATCTAGATCCCTCAGAGCCACAAGGGCGGGTGACTTAAACCTCGACACGGTTATTAATAGGACGTGCTGGAGGGATAGATTCATCACCCAAAGACTCCCTATGCTGTGGAACAAAATCCCGGTTTATGTGAGGCAGAGCACCTCGCTGGCCTTGTTCAAGAGGAATCTTGACCAATGGATGGGAGATCGCAGATACACCCCAGGGTTACCCCAGTGTCACTGCTCGACAGAGGCACAGCTAAATAATGGGCATAGCTTCTCCAAACTAAGGGGTGGCATAAGCCACAAAACTATGGCTAGGCTTATAAATGCCCTCGGCAGATAGCCTAGTATGAACCTATGAACATATATATATATATATATATATATATATATATATATATATATATATATATATATATATATATATATATATATATATATTATATTTATACATATATATATATATATATATATATATATATATATATATATATATATATCATATTCATTTGTAACATTAATACATATGTAGACTTATATGTGTTGGTTCACAAACTACAGTACATTACAATGTAATGTACATATGTACACAAAGTGACTGTCCCATTTGTGGTCATTACAGTGGAATGCATATGGTATAAGGTGTAGTCTAAAGACTGTGAAACATGTATGCACCTCAGATGGCTTAGTGGTAAGTCCCTTGACTATAGTGTGCATGGTCCAGGATTCAACACCTGTGATGCTTTAAACATTTTTTTACTCCAGAATAAGGCTCATTTAAGCAGTTGTAAGCATGTTTAAAAGTGGTTGCATGACATTATAGCAGCAGTTAAACACAGTTAAACAAACTTTGTATCGTATAACCTGTGCACGCAAACACGGCCACATCAACTATCTACTCAGGATATATACATTTCAGTGAAGTAACATCTCACTATGTGCTTACATAACATTACATTCTCTGTTGACTTTACTCTCCAGCACACATGGGTTTATATGGGTGTTTCGAATGTTTATTATACAGACGATTACTAGCTATATATGCAAACTGTGGTTAAGGTATACTTTTAACATGATAAACATCCCTGACTTTATTGGAATTGGGACCTCGAATGCACAGATACTATGCAGATGCTGTAACCATTACACTATTGACATTAATGTTGCTTCCGCCTATTTCCTATTTAGATGATTTCTGTGTGTACGTTAGGCTAAGCAAAGGGCGGAGGTCCCCAAACCCACTGAGCTTCACTTACTCTTGAAATAACAACATATAACAAATGTAATGTGAGACAATACATTGCATTCCTAACTAAATTAGGCATAGCCCCTCACTGACACACTTCAAGGGGAAACCTTGTTGTGTGAATGGGTAACAGAGTATACACCCCTGGGATAATGTGTCCCAGAACCATACAGCCAGGGGGTCGGGGAGCCCATCCAGTTTGATAGCTGTGAGACCTGTTGGGGAAATTGAATGGTGTTGAATTGTCACATTGACATGCCCTCTTTAGATCACTAAGTGCCCCTATCACCCTCCACCTCCCCAGTCTTCAACAGCTTCTGGCAACTCTACCTGGAATTACTTCATTGTGTATGCTTGACAGAGGTCAGTTACTTTATCAATGGTGCGGAGAAAGCCAATACACTGTAGCTATGCTTCTAATTGCCCTTGGGCAGATAGGTAGTAGGCTATCTGTGAACCTCTAAATTGCAGACCATCACAGCCATAATATGTGAATAACAGACTTTCAGATCACAATATACAGTGATAAATCACCATGTAGTCAGGAAACAGTTAAGTACAGCAAGAACATACAGAACAGTGATACTTAGTCACTCCAAAAGCCTATCTTGGAAGGAGGAAGACTTGTATAAGTTTAAGGCTTTCTATTGCTTACCAGTAGGTTACCTACAGGAGAGATGAGAAATAAGCACAGATGGGAAACATAGGTTCATAGGTTCATAGGTAGGTACTAGGCTATCTGCCCGAAGGCATTTATAAGCCTAGCCAGAGTGTGTCTGCTTTCGCCACCCCATTGATTAATTAACTGAGCCTCTGCCAAGCAGAGCCAATGAAGTGATCCCAGGGGTGTACTTTCTGTTACCCATCCACTCGTCAAGGCTTCTCTTGAAGAGTGTTAGTGAGGGGCTCTGCCTAATGTAAGTTAGGAATTTTGTTCCAAAGCATGGGGAGTATCTGTGACAGGAATCTATCGCTCCAGCATGTTCTATTTATTGTTGTGGTGAGGTTTAGCTCACTAGACCGTGTGGCTCGCAGTGACTTGGATTTCTTTAGGTGGAGCATGTCCATCAATTCTGAGTTGGACATAGCTTTGTATGTCAGGCATAGATCACCTCTGAGTAAGCTATATGCCACTGAGTACAGCCGGAGTTTTTTCAGTCGGGCTGCATAGGACATATGTTTGAGGCCAGTAATCCTCTTGGTGAGGTGCTTTTGCGGTCTTTCAAGCTGTTGGAAGTGTCTTGTGAGGTACATCCCAAATGGGGCATTGTACTCTATGATGGGTTTGATGATTGACGAGTAGAGGGGCACTATAACCTCTTTATTTCCAGATGCAAACCCCTTAGTAATTAGATGAGCCACATAGAAGGATTTCCTAACAACTTTCGCAATATGATTGTCAAAGGAGAGATTACTATCTACCTGGGTCCCCAGATCTCTTATTACCTCTTCTGTATTAAGGGGGCTGCTGCCTATGTGGTAATTCGTGGGTGTTTTGTTTTTCCCAAATGGGATGACTATGCATTTTTTGGCATTTAGCTTGAGGCCATGACTTTGACACCAGGTGTCTGTCTCAGTAAGGCCTTTTTGGAGGATGTCCGTGTCAGCCGGAGAGTCAATTATGGCTCCCAGTTTGCAGTCATCGGTGAACTTGATTAGCCATAGCCCTCCTGTGTTTGCCTGTACATCTGGGAAATATATGCCGAACAGTAGGGGTCCCAGAATTGAGCTTTGCGGGACACCACTTGTGACTGGTTTAGAGTCAGACCTGGAGCCCACTCTTCTTACCATGTGAGTTCTGTCTGTAAGCCAGTTGGCAACTCATCTTGTGACGTAGGGGTTTATGTTCAGGCTGGTGAGTTTTTCTATAATACCCGAGTGAGGAATGGTGTCAAATGCCTTGGCGAGATCAAGGTAGGCTGTGTGAACCACCTTTCCCACGTCTATGGCCTTGGTAACTGTCTCAAAGAAGTCAACCAGGTTTAGTAGGCATGATATGCTCTAAACAAAGCCGAACTGGGTCGGGTCAAGTGTTTGGAAGTTCCCAATGTCTTTGTTAATGAGTTCCATGATGATGCGCTTCATAGCCTTGCAGACCAGGCTTATGGGGCAATAGTTACCAGGGTCAGTTGTGGTTCCTCCTTTGTGGAGCGGAATAACCATTGCTGTGCACCATTCTATGGGCACGTAGCCTGTGGAGAGGCTGAGGTTGAACAGCGTGTTTAGTTGGGGGGTTAGTTCATTCTGTAGTTCGTGCAAGACGCAGCCTGGGACACCATCTGGCCCCATTGATGCTGTGTTTTTGGCTTTTGAAAGGGCTGTTTTCACCTGTGCTTCTGTGATTTCTGGAACCCACTACACTTTTCCGATATTGTTGTGGGCCCTTTTGAAGGTGAGAGGGAGGTGAAGTTTGCACTGAAGCTATATGCCAGTATGTTGGCAATATCAGTAGGTTCAGTATATTTTGTGCTATTTTGCGCTATCTCAGAGCATATCTGTGCGTTGCCACTTAGATTTTTGACATAACTAAAGAAGGCTTTGTTGTTATCTTTCGAGTCCTTGGCTATTTTTCTTTCGAAGTTAGCCTTGGATGACTTTATAAGGGACCTTAGTTTTTTACTGATACTGATCAAGAATGTCTTTCCTTCTTGGGATTTGCTTTTTTCTGAACTAGTTTCCTCCTTTTTTTGTATAACCTGTTTATGGCAGGGGTCCACCAGACTAGTTTCCTTTCTCTTAGGGGAGTGAGTCTTGGTTTTGATAGGCATGGCACAATCCATGCATCCTTGTAGGTGCTCATAGAGTGCAATTGTAAAGGATTCTGCATCTTGGGAAGTGTTATCCTTTAGCATGGGGGTGGTGAAACATACCACCTCTGACTTAAGTAAGGTGAAGTTTGTTTTAGAAAAGTTTTTCACTGTGATTTTCTTGGTTGGGGGTAGTGGTGTTGTGTGGACATCCAGCGTGATAAGTTTGTGGTCTGATCTAACCAGTGACAGGTTGACCTCCGGTATGGAGCACCTGTCGCCCATGTTGGTGATGACCAGGTCCAATATGTTGTGGCTTCTGGTAGGGGAGTTTACCAGCTGATCCAGGGCATTTGAGTTGATAATATCCAGGAAGCGCTGAGCATGGGAATTTGTACTCAAGTAGTTTTCCCAGTTAATGGTGGGGTAATTGAAATCTCCCAAGATCAGGGTGTTCGGTAGGACCTTCATGTTTTCCAGTGTCTCCAGAAAGGTGGAGTGGTGGTCCTGGGTCATGGAGGGTGATCTGTAGCAGGCCACAATTTGCATTGCAGATTTGCTCAATGTTAGTTGCACATGGATGTTCTCAGAGGTATCATGCTGCGCCACTGACCTGCAGGTGTGGGTATCCTTGATGAATATGGACATTCAACAATACCATACCGGCTTATGTGTCAGCCTTAGGCTTTGGAATACTGGCCAAGGCTATTGGCGCCCCCATGGTGCCTTTTTTAGGAGAGTCTCAAAGGTGAATACCAGCTCTGTAAACAGCACAATAGCAAAATCAATGAGGGTATGCTACTCAACACCAGGGGTTGTGATCACAACATGCATGCACTCACAGCACTCCTCAGGATGGACGTCAACATCTGTGCAGTAACTGAGACCTGTCTTAAGGCTCCTGAGAGCACACCAGCACTACCAGACTACAACCCATACCACACATTTCAGCCACAGAACATGGACTGATACAGACATGGAGGGGGTGTATCCATATTCATCAGGGATACCTACACCTCCAGGTTAGTGGGGCAGCATGATACCTCTGAGATCATCCATGTGCAGCTAACATCAGCCACAACTGCAATGTTAACTGTATCCAGCTACAGATCACCCTCCATGACCCAGGACCACCACTCCATCAACCTGGAGACAGTGGAGAATATGACAGTCCTAACGCACACCCTGGCAATGGTTGATGTCAACTACCTTACCATTAACTGGGAAACTTACTCAAGTACTCACTTCCTGGCCCAGCGCTTCCTAGAATTTATCACCTCATATGCCCTGTATCAGGTGATTACCTCCCTAACAAGGGGTGGAAATATACTAGAAGTGATCATCACCAACATGGGCAACAGGTGCATCACAGCAGAGGTTAACCGGTCACTGGTTAGATCTGTCCATGAACTATTCACTGTTTCCACATCGAAAAATCTCCCCCACCCATGGAAACCACAGTGTATACCTTTCCTACAGCTAAATTTATACTACTAGTGACATGGGTGGAGGGTTTTGCAGCCCGCATGCTAAGGGGAAACACTGTTCAAGATACAGACAGATTTTCAAATGCAATCTATAAGCATCTAAATGGAAGTATGGATCTTGCCATCACTGGTAAACCAAGACTCACTCCTCATAGACAAGGGCACCAGTCTGGTGGACCCCTGCAATAAGCAGGCTATACTACAGAAGTAGGACAGTGTTCCAGACAAACAGCAAATTCCATGAAGGGCAGACATCCGTGACCACTATTAGTATGATACGTAGGTCCCTAATGACATCATCCAAGGCTAACATCAGCAGAAAAATATGCAAGGATTTGAAAGATAACCACAAAGCCTTATTTGGCTATGTCAAGGATCTAAGTGGTGACACACAGATTTGCACTGTGCTGGTGAAATTTCAGCACAAAATATGCTGACCCTACTGATATCGCCAACATCCTTGCAGATACATTCAGTGCATATTTCACCCCCTAAAGAGCCCACTACCTGAAAGGTACAGTATCCCACACATCAGAGACACACAGGTAGAAATGGTCCTCTCTAACAGCAGAACACAGTGTCAATGGAGGCAGATGTTGTCCCAGACTGCATCTTGCAAACTGTACAAGACAACCTGACCCCCCCACCTAATTAAACTTTTCAACCTCAGCTTCTCCACAGGCTACATGCCCATACAATGGCATATGTCAATGGTTATTCCACTCCATTAAGGTGGAATCACAAATGACCATGGCACCAACCACCACATAAGCCTGACTAGCCTGGTCTGCAATGGTATGGATGGCATCCTCATGGCACTCATTAACAAAGATATTGGTAAACTCCAAACACGTGACCCAACCTAGGTCAGCTTGATTGAGTGCAGTTCATGCCTACTGAACCTGTTTGGCATCTTACATACAGTCACCAAGATGTTAGATGACGGGAGAGGTGGTTCACACATACTACCTGGACCTCGCCAAGGCTTTTGACACCATGCCCCACTCAGGTATTATTGATAAACAGACCAGCCTGTACATACACCCATACATCACAGGTCGGGTTGCCAATGGGCTTACACACAGAACCCACATGGTATGACTAGCAGTCTCCAGGTCCAACTCTTGACCAGTCATGACTGGTGTCCCACAGGACTCAGTCCTGGGAGCCCTACTGTTTGGCATATACTTCTCAAAGGTACAGCAAACACAGTTGGACTACGGCAGACCATGTTTGGTAAGAACTGCAAACTGGGAGCCATGATTGATAATCCATCTGACACAGACTTCCCTCAAAGGGCCTCACAGAGACCAACACAGGGTGTCAACGCCATGGTCTCCAGCCAAGTGACACTAACTGCATGGTCATTCCATTGTGGAATATTAAGCACCCACATATTAACACATAAGTAGCAGCCACTTTAATAAGGATGAGGTAATGGGGTATCTGAGAACTAAGGTAGATAGTGATCTACCCTTTGACAATCATATCACCAAAGTAGTAAGGACATCCTTTTATGTAGGCCATCTGATTACTAAAGGGTTCCCATCTAGACATACTGGGGTTATAGTGCCCCTTTACTCATCACTCATCAATCCCATCATAGGGTGTAATAACCCATTTGGGATGTACCTCAGAAGACACTACCAACAGTTTGAAGGCCCACAAATGTACCTTGCCAAGGGGATTACTGGCCTCAAACATATGACCTATGCAGCTAGACTGAATAAACTCCTGCTTTACTCAGTGGCATCTCATTTACCCAGAGATGATCTCTGCTGGCCAACATAGTCATGTCAAACTCAGGCTTAATGGATATGCTCCACCTATGGGAATCCATGTCACAGTGAGCCACACACTGTAGTGAGCTGAACCTTGCCACAGCAATAACTGGAAGATGCTGGAGGGATGGATTCCTGTCACAGACACTCCCCATACTTTGGAACAACATCCCTAGCTACATTATACAGAGCCCCTCACTAACACTCTGCAAGAGAAACCTTGAAGAGTGGATGGGGAACAGTAGATGCACCCCAGGGATCCCATCATTGGTTCTGCTCCACAGAGGGAAAGTTAATGAATCAATGGGGTGGCAAAAGCTGACACATTTTGGCTAGGCTTATGAATGGCCTCTGGCAGTTGGCCAAGTAACTACCTATGAACCTATACATACAGTATCAGCACATTCTGATAGCTTAATTTACTGTTCAGGTGTTGACTTACCTTGTGAAAATGGCAGTTGTGTGTGCAATAGTTGAGGGCTGCCTATGTTGAATGCACACAGTAGACTGCCTATACATGACAACTTACAGGTAGTCTTGTGTGTGTGTGCCATTCATTTTTACTGTGTGTGCAGGTGGAGAAAGGTGTCAGTCCCTAGGTGTCTACACTGTCAGTGTGTGTGCTATACATTCCTTCCTTGCCAAGGCATGAGCATAATGGGCACGCCTCCATCTGCCTACTGGGACTGGCTCAGGGTGTTCGTGGTCTGAGTACATCTGTGCCTGTTGGGCCCTTGGCAATGGTAGTGGGCTGTGAGGGCCTTCACCATTCTGTCCCTGCTGCAGCTGTTTCTGCAGGATCATATTGTGTAGTATGACACACACTATGAAGATGTGGGCACACATGCCTGGAGAGTACTGCAAGGCTCCACCAGATATGTCCAAGCAACAGAACCCTGATTTCAGCATCCCAAACACACACTCTCTGATGATTCTAGTTTGTGCATGTGCCTCATTATGACATTCCGGCATGGGTGTGTGCGCATTTCTGATGGGAGTCATCATCCACGGTTTCAGTGCATAACCAGCATCCCCCACCAGGTGGCCATTTGGGATGTCCCCCCTGACAAATAACTGATACAGCTGTGAGGCATGCCAGATGTGGGAGTCGTGATAGCTTCCAGGGCTGTCCAGCACACATATCCATGATAATGCCCTAGGCATTGCACATGACCTGGCAGGTGATGGAGGGGTATCCCTTGCAGTCTATGTAGTGCCTACCCTGCTCACTGGGTGGTGACTTGATGTGTATGTGTGTGCAGTCTATTGCACCCAGTACCTCCGGGTATTCTGCCACACAGTGGAAGAGATGCATATTGCTGGCCAACTCCTCCTGCATTCAGGGGAAGTATATGTGCTCATTGGGATGTGGTAACATGGCATCCAGGAACTGGTGTAGTACCCTGGATGCTGATGCCTGTGAGATCCCCATGATATCCCCAGTTGGTCTTTGAAAGGTATCTGTAGCTAGTTGTTAGAAAAATATGTATTAGTAATATGCATGCTTAGTGCATTCGAGGTTTAAAAGGGTTAATACATGTATTCTGTTCACACTGCATGAATCTGCACAGCTATTAGAAACTTAACAAGAAGCATTCTATTTTCTGCTAATGTCAGCAAATAACAAGAAATAATTTATTTCTGCTAGTGTCATGAGACAACAAAGAGTTATTAATTTTCTGCTTATGCCATGAGAAAGTACACAGCTGCTAGAAGCTTTGATAAGAACACAATGGATGCTTGAAAGTATAAACCGTAGTCAGCATTACTTGTACCTAAGCTAGAAATGTACCTTGAATCTAGGCAAAATGTAACACATATATTAGAACTGCAAAGTTAAATAATTGAAAGTTTGTGGTGGGCTAAAATAAGCCCCAAGGCCAGGTTGTTTTTCTCAGATGTTTTGTAAATCAGTAGTTATTCTCAACTAGTTAGATATTAGTCTAGTAACATTTTCTGTAGAACAATACAGAATATAGAACAAGAACAAGCCCCAAGGCCAGGTTGTTTTTCTCAGATGTTTTGTAAATCAACAGTTATTCTCAACTAATCAGCAATTAGTCTAGTAACATTTTCTGTAGAACAATACAGTAAGCTGTGTCTAACTACGTCAGCAATAGAAGTAACATTTCTGTGTGACATGGAAAGAACTGTATAAAAATGCCATACTAATTATTAATGTTCAGTCAAACCATTCTGCCAGCATGCTTTGTCTCCTTGCTGCAAGTTAATAAAGGGTGCCTTGCTTGAAACTTATGTGAATTGGTTATTGAAGTTTTTTCCTTTGACAGATTGGTTCTTCGGACCGGAACCCTCTCTTTACCTCGGATCAGATGGGCAAGGTGGTTGAAACTGTATGGGGAAGAAACCAAATCAGTTCTTCTTATTTGAAAAGCCCTCTGACTGAATTGTCATTCAAAAGAGGCCAGCCACTTTCTGATCTGCGACTGAAGGACAGGTCACTGGGAATCAGGTGATCAATCACGTAGGCTCAGGTAAGGTGAATCTACTTTTTCTGAACTGATAAACAGCAAACACCACCAAGCAGTAAACGAAGATGGTAAATCGCCACCCAGAGCCAAGGTTCACAAAGACTGCAGTCCGATCCTTTCTGAATAAAGTGTTTTAACTAAAAGATACATCTGAATAAAGTGTTTTAACTAAAAGGATCGGACTGCAGTCTTTGTGAACCTTGGCTCTGGGTGGCGATTTACCATCTTCGTTTACTGCTTAGTGGTGTTTGCTGAATCTACTTTTTCCTGTTTTCTGTTTTAGATCAGGGGCCAGATTTGTATTGTTTTTATCAGGACTGTATTTTTGCTTACAAGTCAGGGACAGAAAAGATTACTGTCTTGTCATAGATCAGGAGAAACAGAATAAGTAGGCAGTCATTCTGAAGAGACTATAACAAAATCCGTGGTACCACGTTAAAAATAAGAGAAGTTACATAACGATCAAAAGAGTAGTACAAAATGGGTAATAATTGCACAAAAAGACCCCAAAATCCGCCATTAACAGAAGACACAAAATACATGCAGTCGCAGGGCGCCGACAATATTAAATATTATTCAAAATAGGTTAATAAATATGAATTCGACGGAAAATTAGAAAAATCCTCACTTATCAAACTTATCAAACAGCTCAAAACCGATTCCAAAGGTCGGGTAAAAAAGCAACGTAAATTAGGAATTCCTCAGGCACACAGGTGGATTGAGGAAGTAAACCGTAAGGAACAAAAGAACAAAAATTCAAAAGCAATGTTTTTAGACGAGGAGGACAATAACTTAGTAATAGCATCAGCACCTCTGCCTCCCTTACCGGAATATGAAGTGAGTAAACAGGTTAGTCCACCCCCATGATATCCTGTGGTCACTGAAGAAAGAGGCATTATGAAAATAAAACCGTATATTAGAGATCCCATCAAGGCCAGGTCTCGAACAAAGGCAGGTAACTCAAATGAAGACATTGAGTTATGGCAAATGGTTAAGAATTCACGATCTATAAGTGAAGGAGAAGAAATATATCCACTTATAGAAGTACCCAACCTTCAGGCAGGTCAGGAAATCAGGACCCAACTATTTTAGTGTATAGACCCTGGACTCTGGAAGATATCCGGAAAGCCACTGAGGGAATTCTCCATCCAAAAGTTAATTTTAGAAAATTCTCAAAAGATTTACAAGAAATGAGGCTGAGTTATAACCTAAATGGAGAAGAGGTAGAAAAAGTAGTTAGACAAATTGTGGGGCCAGATTGGCAGATGATTAGTGGCAACTGGAATCCCCGTGACGCTGCACAAACACCCCTCCCACATAGCAGCACAGAATTAGACAACAGAGTAAAAGGTCTTACAGACCGCATCTCTGAAAAATGGAAGCCTAGGGCAGACTGGACTTGCATTAATCAATGCACCCAACAAGAAGGTGAAACTATTGATGGTATTATGCCAGACTATTAGAATGTTTTAATAACTACTGTGGAATGCAGGTTCCTGAAGATCAAACACAAGATTACCCATATGAACAGCAGTTAAAGAATGCATTTTTAAAGGGCAGTATTGCACCTATAAGCAATTTTATTACAAAACACATGGTAGACCATCGTACAAGCAGGTTATAGTCATTACTTGAATGTGCTAGGCATGCCGAAAGGCATTTTAATAGCAAAAAGAAAAAGAAAGCTCAAGTATTTTCTGTGGAAGATTGAGCAGAAGTTTATGTAGTACAGTCCGGGAAAAAGGGCAAGAAAAATGCACAGGGAAACAAACAATCTGATCAACAATCAGAGGACTTTGAAGGGCGAAAGAAAAGGGGTGAATGTTTTAAATGCGGTAAAAAGGGACACTTGGCAAAGGATTGCAGGAAAAACAAGAAGGCAACCACGGAAGACAAGGAGGGTGAGGACTGATTATATGGCAGTCAGGAATCACTTGAAGGGGCTAGCGAAGAAAGGACAAATGAGAATGTGACAGAGGGAGTAGAGGATGTGACAGAAGAGATAGAGGAAGTGCAAGAAGTTATTGACAGTGAAGAAATTGAAATATTAGACCTAGCTTTATTGAGCTTGGAGCTCTATTTAGCAGACACGAAACCAGAAGTTACATTCTTGGTAGAAGGGAGGGAAGTCAAATTCTTGTATGACTCAGGGGCATCACGAACCCTGATACATCCCTCCAAACTGCCAGAAAACAAGGAGTCACCTGATTACATACTGGTAAAAGCTGCTAATGGACAGCTGCATTGGGAGCCCCTCTCCCGTAATATTGCAATAACTGATCCAGTTTCAGGATTGACTCAGAAAAGCAAAATAGTTGTTTCTGCAAAATGTCCAGTAAACCTCTTGGGCAGAGACCTCATGCAACTATTTGGTATAACAGTAGTCCCAATCATGCAGGGTATGGAAGCACAGCGACAAATTGATACCATTGCAGTGCAGTCAGAGGGTGAAATGTTTTATTGGTACAGCCAGGACTTGGTTATGACTGGTCCAGGGACTGTGACCAAAGAATTAATGAATGTAGCCATCAGCAAGTTCCCCTCCCTTGACAGTGATAAGCAACACTTGTTGCACTGTACCCTGTATTATTGTAACACACCAGGACCTGATAAGGAATATGAGCAAGAATTGTTTAAAAATCATCCAAACAGATTGATATTACTTAATCTGTACTGGGACACAGAAGTGAACAGTGTAGCCAGCTGTTCCTTGCAACAGGAGTTCTTTACACTTTATAAATCTAATTGATTACCACATGTTAGCTTAACCAAGAACAAAAATATAGAATGGGCAGACCTAGGAGAAAAAGTCACGAGATGGGAGAAACAGACAGAATTAGAAATGTCAGAACAGGGAATACAAATACAGAAGTTGAATTGGATAACTCAGACCCACCCAGCCATGCACTTGCAGCCTAGCAAGGACAGCTGATTAGCACTCCTATTAAAGGAAGAAGAAAATGCCTTACAAAATATACCAGAGACTCTCTGGTCAACAGGAAAGTCAGATGTAGGACTTATTCGTACAGCAGGACCAGTTACCATCATGCCAAAGTCAGCATTTAGACCACAAAAGAGACAGTATCCCTTAAGAAAAGATGCAGAGGCAGGGATAAAGCCTATTATAGCAACCTTACTTAAAGGAGGGATACTAGTAGAATCTCCCGATTCACCATGTAACGCACCCTTATTTCCAGTTAAAAAAGCAAATGGAGAATGGCGCATGGTCCAAGATTTACAAGCTGTAAATAATGCAGAAATACCAAGGGCACCTATGGTGCCAGACCCACACACCCTGTTGAATGATTTAAAACCTCAACAGAAGTATTTTTCTGTGGTAGACATCAGCAATGCGTTCTTTTCGATACCGATACACCCTGATAGCCAGTATTGGTTTGCATTCACATTTCAGTGGAAAAGGTATACATACACGCGACTACCACAGGGGTATTGTGAAAGTCCAATGATATTCTCACAAGAAATGGCAAGCAACTTGGTGGGATTCACCCCACCAAGAGGCAGTCAGATTTTACTTTATGTTGATGACATCTTGCTGGCAGCCCCCACCCAGAAAGATTGTAGAGAAGATACCATAGCACTATTACGATTTTTAGCCGCTAAAGGACATAAGGTAAATAAACATAAACTGCAGCTTTGGAAAAAACAAGTCAAATACCTGGGATATGTAATATCCAAGGAAGGTAAAACATTAGATGAGGACAGAAAAGTAGCAATTTTGCAAGCACCAAAACCCACTACCAAGAAGGAAATGATGTCCTTCCTGGGTACAACTAATTTTTTCCGGAGCTGGATTCCAAACTATGCTTTGGAATCTGCACCACTAACTAACCTTATATATAAGAAACCTATGGCAGTGCAGGATTTATTACAATGGACACCAGAAGCAGGATCTGCTTTCTGCAAACTGAAGCAGTTAATAGTGTCCTCATTAGTTCTAGTATTACCAAAATACCATAAACATTTTTTTCCAAACTGTAGATTGTAAGCAAGGTTATATGACATCAGTGTTAACACAACAGCATGGGGATAAGCAACACCCCATTGCTTACTATTCATCACAACTAGACCCAGTGGCACGGTCCTTACTCCACTTTGTACAAGCAGTAGTTGCAGCTGCAATGGCAGTACAGGCTTCGGCCTCAGTAGTCTTATTCCACCCTCTCACTTTGAGAGTGCCTCATGCAGTCACGATTATTTTACTACAAGAAAAGGTAGCATATCTTTCCCCTGCTAGGCATCTTTTCTGTATTACTATATTGTTGAGCCAGCCTCACATGACAATTGAGCGATGCGTGACTTTGAACCCTTCTACTCTGCTCCCGACCCCTGCAGACGGCACACCACACTGCTGCCTGCAGGTAATTGAGCAAAAGACACTACCTAGAAAAGATCTCTCGGATGTCCCTTTGGATGATGCCGAGGTGACATGCTACGTGGATGGCTCGTGCAAAAGGGGTCCCGCAGGGCAGAACCTAGTAGGATACGTAGTAGTTTCTGATACTGAGATTATAGAAGCAAAACCTTTACCACACAACTTATCTGCACAGGCAGCAGAATTGATTGCCTTGACACGGGCATGTACCCTAGCAAAGGGTAGATGTGTAAACATTTTCACTGACAGCCAGTATGCTTTTTCTACTGTACATGTTTTTGCACAACAGTGGAAAAACCGAGGAATGATAACATCTACTGGCAAACCTATAAATCATGCACAGTTTATTTTAAATCTTTTAGAATCTATTCAATTACCTCAGAAAGTAGCCATTTGTAAATGCACAGCTCACACCAAGCAACAAGATAGGATTTCAAAAGGTAATGCGAGAGCTGCTATAGCTGCAAAACAAGCAGCTACAGAAGTATTTCTTTTAAATGAGGAACTACAACCCTCTGAGATTTTAGACTTAGAAATGTTAAAAACAATGCAGACACTCACTACACAAGCTGAAAAACAAAGATGGTAAAATGAGGAGCAATTCTCAAAAAGGGGCTGTACATCTCTAAAGAAGGGAAACCGATACTACCATCTAATTTGTTTAGATATGAAGCTTTGTTGAGCAATGGGCAGTGCCATGTCTCAACAGGGGGGATGGTACAGCTGGTGAACCAGGTGTTCTCAACATACGGATTTACAAACTACTCTAAAAAAATTTGCCTTTCGTGTCAGATTTGCAACAAACATCATTCACAAGGGGTATTAAAGCCCAAGCAAGGGAGTTTCCCTACACCACCATATCCATTTCACACTATCTGTATGGATTTCATAGAATTGAACAAATGTGAAAATAAGAAGTATTGTCTTGTCATTGTAGATATGTTTTCCAGATGGGTGGAAGCCTTTCCAACCAAAAATCCAGGTGCAGCCATGGTGGCAAAAGTACTTGTCAAAGAAATCATCCCTAGATTCGGCATTCCGGAAAGGATCTACAGTGACAATGGTACACACTTTGTAAACCAAACCATACAGCAGTTAAGTAAGCATTTTGGTATTTCTTTAAAAGATCATTGTGCATACCATCCGCAATCTGCAGGGCTAGTTGAAAGGCATAATGGTATATTAAAAAACAAATTGAGAAAGTTAATGGCTGAGACAGGAAAGAATTGGTTGTATTGTTTGCCCCGGGCGCTGTTGAGCATGAGAACTGTTCCGACTGCAAAAGGATTGACTCCTTTTGAAAAACTATTTGGAAGGGCTTATTATACACCCCAGTGGAAACTTCTCATGTCCTCAGACCAGGAAGCTGATTTTACACTACCTGAATATATGAGGAAGTTAATGAATTCTAAACATCTGTTGCAGTCAAATTCTGTTTCAGATAGAAAACAAACCGAGACATCAGAAGTGGCAGTGACACCCAGAGACTGGGTGTGGATAAAAGTTATAAAGAAGAAGAACTGGTCATCAACAAGGTGGGAAGGTCCATACCAGGTGCTTCTTTCATCACCCACTGCAGTCAAGATAGCATAGCGAGCTTGGTGGATCCACCTGACGCACTGCAAACCACTTAAGAACTTTGAACTGGACAAAAATCTTACCTCTCCATCGGGGCCCTCAGCACAAAGTCTTGCTACAAAGGAGGGTCAGATCAATAGGACTGATCCGTCTCAACCCCAGTGAAGAAACAATCAGTGCTGAAGGTCCTATTAGGGCAGAGAGTAAGATCACACAATCCAAATACACCTACTCGGAAGAGTCGCAGAAAACAGGAATGCAGAACAACCGTTTCCTCAGAAGTATTGCATAATCATCCTGTTGACTGCACTAGTGACAATAATCTTTTTGTTGTGGCCATTCCTTTTCCCAGCCACACAAACTGAACTGAATAAGCGTGGAGAGTTAAACGTAGAGTGGCACCCAAACTTCAACACTTACCAGGCAATCAAATATGTGTATGCTGAGACCTTCAATGTTTCGAATTGCTGGATTTGCACAGCTTTTCCAACAGCATACGGTGGGTTATTGTTAACTTCAGTCCCCCTAGGAGCCAACAAGACCTGGGAAAACTTAGTCTATGATACACCAGATGTCACATCACAAGATAAAGTAGCATTGCACTTGTCTGTTCGACAGAAGGGGACTGTGTGTTTTTACAAAAATGATACAGTTCAGGTGGGTTGGAGCAATTGCAATGTGACTGTTCTCTATAGATGCTACAATAAAACTGACAACACAGGTTCCTATTGCAACACAAGCTATGATTAATTTTTTTGAACTGATGCATAGGACAACTGATGAAGTAAAACATAATGCTGACCTGTATAAACAACTGATTATAGTTGACAAAAAAATGTTTCATCCAGAGCCAGGACATAGTAAAGTTACTACAAAGTAGAAGATTGCTACTTTCTATGTGGTAGAAAAGCATATAATTGGTTACCTGAGAACTGGTCTGGCAATTGTTATTTGGGGTACCTGGTTCCGGCCATATGACACACAGCAGTTTTACCTCAGGGGAAAATTCGGAATGTTCGACGAGAAATCAAGAAGCCTGTCAACCCAGTGGGGCAAATCAATGCGGGCTGGAAAAACCATCATGCTGTGGGCTTAGGGAAAAATGGACTGTCACATATGGACTTGGGTGATACCATCATCTCGTGGGCAGGTGTACTGCCAGCATATGGAGCAATGAAATCAATCTGGGAACTGAGAAAACTGTCTAAACTTCTCGAAATAATGAGCAATGCAACCTTTTCTGCCATAGAATTGGTGACTGATGAACTGACTGCCATGAGAACTGTAGTGCTTCAAAACTGCATGGCTCTTGACTTAACCCTAGCAGCAAGAGGAGGTACTTGCGCTTTAATCCAGGAGGAGTGCTGTTCATATATTCCTGACCACAAACACGAGATAGACAATCACCTTGAGGTAATTCAGCAGGTGTCGGCTATGACCAAGCCAGGACCAAATCTATTGATGGACTTTTTCCAGAGATTGTTTGGGGGGTGGGGCAGTATCCTAATGAACATCCTGATTGCCATCTGTGTAGGAATGATCCTGCTGGTGGTATGTGTGTGCTGCTGCATCCCCTGCATGAAAAGACTGACTAAAGACTTTATAGACATGTCAGTTTCAGAAACCTTAAACCAAGGTGCTGAACTTGAAGAATTGCTAAAAAATTGAAAATGCTTTCATAAGTTTAAACCGAATGACTCTCTTAACTGCAAATCCTGAGTAGGAAGAGGTTAGGGGAAGAAAAAAAAAAACTGTTTATGCTTATTTTGAAAGTAGAATAAAAGTATTAAAAGGGGGGAAATGTTAGAAAAATATGTATTAGTAATATGCATGCTTAGTGCATTCGAGGTTTAAAAGGGTTAATACATTTATTCTGTTCACACTGCATGAATCTGCACAGCTATTAGAAACTTAACAAGAAGCATTCTATTTTCTGCTGTCAGCAAATAACAAGAAGTAATTTATTTCTACTAGTGTCATGAGACTTAACAAAGAGTTATTGATTTTCTGCTTATGCCATGAGAAAGTACACAGCTGCTAGAAGCTTTGATAAGAACACAATGGATGCTTGAAAGTATAAACCGTAGTCAGCATTACTTGTACCTAAGCTAGAGATGTACCTTGAATCTAGGCAAAATGTAACACATATATTAGAACTGCACAATTAAAGAATTGAAAGTTTGTGGTGGGCTAAAATAAGCCCCAAGGCCAGGTTGTTTTCTCAGATGTTTTGTAAATCAGCAGTTATTCTCAACTAGTCAGCAATTAGTCTAGTAACATTTTCTGTAGAACAATACAGAAAGTCGTGTCTAACTACGTCAGCAATAGAAGTAACATTTCTGTGTGACATGGAAAGAACTGTATAAAAATGCCATACTAATTATTAATGTTCAAACAAACCATTCTGCCAGCATGCTTTGTCTCCTTGCTGCAAGTTAATAAAGGGTGCCTTGCTTGAACCTTACGCGAATTGGTCTTTGAAGTTTTTTCCTTTGACACTAGTATTCTCAGGCTTGCACATACCTTCATATCCGCTGGGATGGATTCCCCTCTGTTTGTTCTGGCTCTGAGGCATGGCCAGCACAGCTGTACAAGTTGCTGTAGGATGTCCCTGTCTACCCTGTAATGCTCTACTATCTCCAGATCATGTAGCCCCTGGTAGGTTACCCTGGGTCTGAACACTCTCCTCCTCCTCTGGTATCTGAGGTGGTTGTGTGCATCATCCTCCACACCACCTTCTGTCTCCAACACATGCTGGTGGATCAAAGCTATGGCAGCCCCTAACATGTACATAATAAAAGTTCCCTGTCTGTATACACCACTGGTGCAGAGTATATGGGAATACACAAATGTGTGTGAGGTGCTTTCACACTTTATACTATTGTGCTATGGATGCTGCTGATGTCATTGGGTGTGTATGAGCTACTCCAGCTGCAGAGTGTCTTAATTATGTGTTTTACAATGAGTACTACAAGTGTGGGGCCTTTACTGTGGAGTTATGCTTGCTGCCTTGAATTATCTGTTGCCCTTTAATACACATTTAAACCTGGATCCCCTCCCATTATCAGGCATGCATCCACATGCCATCTTTCTTGTTTTGTACTTTCGCTACCCAATCATGGCAAAATGTGTCTTGTAGCTGATATACTAAAAATGGGCTTTATTCTGCTTTGACACTTTACTGTTTTCTTTGCAGTACAGCCCCTCCCCTTTCCTGTTCTGCAGGTAGCTACTTGCAACCTTGTTAGGCGTTGTCAATGGCCCGCTGTAGGCTCCTAGGTGTTAATTAGTCATTTGTACTCCAATTTCTCTGCTGCAGCATTTCCTTATTTCTTTCCTATATCCTTCCTGTTTCAGCTGCAGTACGCACAGCGCAAATCCGTTTACCAGGTTTATGCGTGTTTTCATCTCCATTCACATGCATACTCAGTTACCTTGTGTACTCTCAGCTAAGCAAAGCTATGGCCAGTTCAACAAATCCCTTTCCTGCAGCTTTGCCTATCTAGGGGCAAACCAGTTTAGCAATGTTCCAATGTGCTTACAGCAATGGCGGCACACCCCTCTCTTGATGTCATCTTTATCTCAAGGGCACACCTCAGTGTTAGAATGCTACTCTGTGAGGTGCATCCTTACAGCACCGGGGAATCTGTGATTCACTATTACTCCTCTCATTTGCATGGCATTCCCTACTAATTCCTAGCTACTGCGCATAACACTGTCACAGCCCCTTAGCAACCCTTGCACCATAGTATGGTGTAGCATGCCTGCCATTGACTATCATGGGGAAATCATGATATGTGTTACATTGCAGTTTTATTCTATATTTTAATATTTTCTTTGCGATCCCTTTTGTGCGCCGCTGCCCTGCGCTTCCACGTCATGATAGTGTGACTATATATATTAAATGTTAATTTTATATTTTGTACAATTTTTTTATGCCAAAGGCTATACATTTCGCCATTGGCATATATTAACAATATAATACATGTGTTTGGTCGGCTGTCATGGCTCCAATTTTATGTTTGCAAAAATGTAAACCGTTTTCTATGGTTTAGATTTCTGCATGTTTACACTACGCCTGCACCACTTCCTGGATCGCTACATACCTTCATTTGCATGCTACACTGCCGCACATGGGGTAATTAGCATACAGGGCCCGGGAGTTGTGTGGGCATAGCCTATGCAGGTAGTGCACATGGGAACAGCTTGTACCTGGATTGCTTGGTGGCCATATTTGGTGTTAGAACGCTGACGCTATGCCTGCACCTGGTGCAAGCTTTATAAATCCCGGGGTGTGTGTACTTGTCATCCTCCCAATGTGTACATCTCTCACTGGTGCTACTGGTGAGGATTCAGGCTCCTTGATTACTGGGCCAGTGCAGAGGCATCACATATTAACTATATGGCAGTGGTGGGATATCCACATCACATATTAATTGGTTGACCGTAGTGAGTTAGCCACATCGCATATAATTGGTGTGGATATTGAATTTCTGTAGCCTGTGTACAGTGGTCACTGAAGGTGTTTGTACTCTGTCAGCCATGCAGTGAACTTTTAGAGTTCATATCACAATTGTTTTATTTATTTATTTATTTTTTGTTAGCTTAGTTAGTCAGGGAGAGCATGCAAGCATGCCAGAAGAAGAGTATGGCAAGCTGACAAGGAGCCAGAAGGCTGAGATGTGCCAGACTAAAGGACTGGTGCATGCCAACCTGACTAAAACAAACATGATTGCAGCTTTAGTCACAGCTGCATCACAGAATAGCAACCAGGAGGACAATCAGACTGGCCTTGGAGATGTACAACTCTCAGAAAATGGACAGCTCAACCTTGCCACAGCAGACTTACAAATCTGCCTGGAGTTAAAGATACTTGAGTTGGGGGCCAAACATTTGGAAATAGAAGCAGCAGAGAGCTTGAGACATCTGGAGGCTGAGGAAAATGAGGATCTGCAATGTGCAAAGGCTGAGGAAAATGAGAAACTGTGATGTCTGCAGGCTGAGGAGAATGAGAGGCAGAGACAACATGGATAGTAGATTTTGAGTCTTTGCAGAGTCATGGAGGTAATGGGGAAGGGAGTAACTGGACCCCAGAACGAACAGAGCTCAGTAAATTTCTTCCACAATTTACAGAGAGGGATAATTTTGATAGTGTCATTCATATGTTTGAGAGGGTATGTAAACAGTATAATGTTGACAAAGGGCTCTAGGTATGGTTACTGACCCACTTATTCCATGGGAAAGCCGTAACAATGTTAAGAAATTATATGACTGTACTTTAGAGCTATCTTGAGTTTTATGTGAGAAAAGATACCAGTGTAATACACTAGTAAGTGTTTACTTTAAGAAATAATTAACGAGGGTCGATTAGGGCTGTTCACATGACTTCTATATAAACAGCAGTGTATCTGATGAAGTTTAGCTACTAGCTAAACGAAAAGCACTTTGTGTGAATGTGTTTTTTGTCTATTAAAGTTTTCAGTGATTTACGTTTAAGATGAGTGCACATACAGCTTTTTTCTTTGTTGTTTTTACATGTTTTTTTGTTTATTTTTGATTGGAAAGCTGCAACTGGTATCTCCAAATTATCTGATACTGATTGTTTAAATTATAATGTTGTAAAGAACTATTTGCTAGAGTGTTTTAAGTTAACACCTGAAGCTTATAGAAAAAAGTTTTGTGAGCATAGACGCAAGGCAGATGAAAGTGTATCTGAATATGTTGCAGAACTAAGCACTTATTTTCATAGGTGAATGAGTGGATGTCAGGTCTCCACTACTGAAGGGCTGGCAGACTTTTTGATGAGGGAATAAGCCCTTAGCATTTTTCCTGAGAACATGAGAATCTGGTTAGCTGATAGACAACGCAGTACTGTAGATGAGTTGGGGAAGAAAGGAGACTTATGCATAGTAAGCAGAGCACCACTGCACAGGAAGGGGACACCCAGTGCTGCTCATGGGTCTAAGGGAACCCATGATGGGCAGCCCAGACTGCCCCAACAGAGTTGGGCTGTAGCAGGGGAAGCCACTAGTCAAGGTACACATACAGGACCAAGGGTTAAATGTTTTAAATGCAACAAGTGGGGCCATGTAGCATATAGATGTCCACAAAGGCAAGGTGTGGAACAAAAGGTGGGAGAGCCAGTAAGTGGGAATGACTAAATGCCAACAGTAGGTTGTCTCAAGACAACAAGGGAACCAAACTACCACCCTACAAATGACCTGATAGGGAATGAATTTGATAATGCAGTACTGTGTGTGCATGCAGTTACATGCAGTCAGGCTTGGCGACAAGCATGTGGGTCTGGAAGCCTGGGGGAGACCAAGGCAGACTGCACACTTGCAGCCAGGACTGGTGAGGTGGTTACTTCAGAGAGGGTGCTATCTTGTAGCAGTGAGACTGAAGGTGAGCCACAGCTGCTTGTGGGTACTGATCTTCCCTTGGACAGAGTGACTGCAAGGGCAGAGGTGACTAGTAGTACCTAGGCTGACAGTGAGGCAAAGCTGTCAGAGGATACCAGATTCCTGTGGAAGGGGAGCTGGGAAGGGTTACAAAGAGAGAGATGAGACAGGCTCAGCTCTCAGACCCAACATTGCAAGGCCTGAAAGAGGTAGCTAGTGAGGCACCTGATTTACAAGGAAAGGGGGAATTTGTATACTGGGATAAAGGGTTACTGTATAGAGAGTGGACCCTGAGGGAGGGCTAGAGGGTGGAAGAATACAGAAGTTTGTAGTGCCCAGAGCCTAGCATCTAGCAATTTTAGCCATAACCCATAATATTCCCTTTGCAGGTCATATGGGCATAGAATGTACAAAGAGATATATTATGCAGAAATTTTATTGGCCTGGGGTTTCTAGAGATGTAACAGGGTCCTGCAGGACCTGTGAGCAGTAATAAAAGGTAGACAAGGCAGGAGACAAGGTGAACGCTCCTTTGATGCCTTTGCCTGTAATTGAGTAGCCATTTCAGAGGGTAGCTATGGAAATTGTGGGGCCTCTGAGTACCCCAAGTTCCAAAGGGAAAACTTATATCCTAGCGGTAGTAGATTATGCTGCCAGATACCCTGAGGCAGTGGCTCTGTCCTCCATTGAGGCAAAGAAGGTGTCAAATGCTTTGTTAGTGATTTTCAGCAGGGTAGGATTCCCAAAAGAAATACTGACTGATAGAGGTACCAATTTCATGTTAGACCTGCCGGCTTGTCTGTGGAAGTACTGTTGGATGAAGCACCTATAGACCACCCCCTACCATCCCCGGACTAATGGTTGTTGAATGGTTAAACTTTACACTCAAGGCAATGCTACAGGCATTTGCAGACCAGTTTAAGATGATCTCTGGCAAATATTTTCCCCATCTATTGTTTGCTTGCACAGCAGTGTGCCAGGAATCCACACGTTTTTGACCCTTTGAGCTGCTGTATAGGTGTAGGGTGAGGAGACCCCTAGATTTGATTTGAGATGAGTGGGAGTGTGAGTGTGAATTCCACAAGGAATCTGTTGTGGCATATGCCCTAAACTTAGGACAAGGCTCAGAGAACTTGTGGGCTTGGCCAAGGATAACCTGGCAGAAGTCCAAGATCAGAAAAAGATCTGGTATGACAGGAATGCTCAAGCTAGAGAGTATGCTGTAGGGCAGCAGGTAATGGTTCTCATTCCTGTCAGACACAACAAACTGCAGGCAGCATGGGAGTGCCCCTACAAGGTGGTAAGCAAGGTCAATGATGTTAACTACATGGTAGAACTGCTAGGCAGGAGGAAGGTGCACAGCATGTACCATGTTAACATAATGAGACCTTACCATGACAGGGGGGCCCTTGTGCTAAGTATTTGCAATACAAGGCAGGAGGAGTCTGAGGGGGGTCTATGGCTACAGGGAGCCTAGCCAGGAAAATCCCAAATTACTATGGTGGAGCCTAAAGTTGCAGGCTTATGATGGGACAGTGCAGCATGGCACTGGTGTCAGCAATACCAAGACAGCTGGAATCTCAAGACAGGGCATGGGATAATGTATTCCTAGATAGGCTCAACCCTCTCAAGCAATGTTTCTCAAGGGTCACTTGAAAAACTAGCTTGAGTTTTCAGTTCGGGAGAAATGTGAACCAGGGAAATACTGCCAGCCAGCTTTCTGGAATTTTGTGGATAGTCGTGTGTCATTTCTGAATATTAATATAATTAATTTACTTGTCTTACAAATGTATGAAAATTATATTTTATGTGTATATTAAGCTACTGGTGCACAAGTGTGCACTGAACTGTATGTTATGCACTGAGCTTCAAGAATGTAACCACAGTGTACCCTACTGGAAACAAACAGAAATGTATATAAATAAGTGGAAATTGTTTTACGATTCTGTTATCTTAGTTTCAGTGCAGCAAGCAGGCACAATGTCTAGAGCTAGAGGCTTTCCTATTGTTATGAAACAGAAATAATTACTAGGTTTCAAATGTAAAAGTCTTTAATTGTTTTATGACTTCCAGTTCTAGGCAACATCTAAGAGATATGTAATTTTCAGAGAGAAAAGTTAAATTCTGTTAAGTTTCTGTTAGCCTGGGAACTGAAGGCAGGTGACAAAGAGTGATGTCATCTGAGCTAACCCAGCAGTAATGTTGATTATAAATTTAAGAGCTCTCTCAGAGAAAGTCTGTGCATTTTGTATCTTGTCTTGGATCTAACAGCAAAACACAGCACTGTAGGAACCAAAGAACCTTCTGAAGAAAATATAGACAATATCCAAACAAACAGCAGGAAGGTCACCACGACAAAAAGCATAAAACAATTTATTACTAACAGGATAAGCTCTTTCAGAAATCAATTTCCTTCAACAGATCCTCCCATTAACTGACATGCATATAACTATATATACTACTTTTACAATTTCATATGCCAATCAGCAGAACTCAAATGGCCCATACAATTTCTTGGTGAATCATAAAACAGCAGATGTTATTTCCAGATGCATCATAACCCATCCTCAAAACAAATAAAAATATGCATATTTGAAAACACATACTAAAATATATGTAAAATATAAAAGCATATAAAGGACATAACCATAACACATAGAAATTGTATAAAACTTCATAAATCTGTTTAATATAACCAGGTCACAGTCTTCGAGCTTTCAGCACAGGTTTTAAGGGAATAAAAGTATTTAAACCTGGCAGAACATGCACACACAGTTCTGCTATCCAATATGTTTCCCTTACCTCAGTGGCATTTTGCAAATCGCCACACTTAATATTATTGTTGATGGTATCTATAGCCATAAAGGAAAAGCTATGATCAGAGTAAAGTGCTGCATGTTGAAACAAAGCATTGTGTTCTGAACTGCTACGTATAGCATAATGATGTTGTAAAATTTGTAGTTTAAATATCTGGTCCATTTTACCTACATAAAAACAAGTGCAATGGTTGCACATAGCAATATATATCACATTTCGAGTAGTGCATGTAGCATATCCTTTATAAAAATAAACCTTATGTGTACTTGGATGTGAAAATTTATTTAACGTATTTATAAAAGGACATGCTTTGCATCTCTTACAGGGGTATGTACCTTTTTTTTCATGATGGAAATCTAAAACGACGTGTATTATTTGGTCCGTAAAATAATAGGTCTTTCAAGTTACTGTTCCTCTTATAACTAAAGTGAGGTATAGCGCCAACTATAGTCCCTATCTGTTCATCCACTAAAAGCATTTTCCAATTATTACGTATAATGTTACAAATATATCTAGTGTTACTACTAAATCTGTGTGTGACTCTGACATAAGAGGAACTGAAAGCCCCCTCTTTTTTGATTGTTGGCATACCCAACAAAGAACCATGGTTTCCCCTTATTCCTGCATATAACATCTAGATCTCCAGTGCTTGCATGTACCTCATTTTCCTTACAACCACGCTCCATCAAATTCTGGACCGTTTTGTCTTTCTACAACAGAAAATTTTCTTCACTACTGCATAATCTAGAAGTTCTTAGAATTCAGTTCTTGACCATGTTTTGAAAAACATGTGCAGGGTGCATGCTATCTCTAACAAGCAAGGTATTCTTCCAAATAGATTTGCGAAATAATGTCGTGGTCAGCCTTCTTTCAGCATCTAATTCTAACTTAACATCTAAAAATTCAATACATTTCATGTCTACATGTGAAGTAAAATGCAAAAAAATCTGTTAGACTCCAAATATGTTATAAAATTATACAACTGTTGTTGACTATCTTCCACAAAAGGACCACGTCATCAACAAATTTGTGGCAAAATTATACCTGCTTATACCATGGATTATTAGCATTTATAACAGATTCATGCTCCCACTCTGCCAAGACCAAATTCACATAGCTGTTAATGCAAGGTGTTTCCATGGAAACACCCCTGGGCTGATGGTATATCACATCATTAAAACAAAAGACATTATTTTGCAGAACAATCATCAGCAAATGACAAATACATGTCATAATATCCTTCTCTAGAAAAGAGAACCTCTCATTATAAATATGTGTATATCAAATCTATTCAAGGTGGTGTGCTGAGCATCCCCTCTCCGGCATCTAACTACTGAATGTAAGTCCCTAGTGGAGCATTCACCTGGTCATTGTAAGAAACCCTCCTTGTGGACTTCAAACTAATACCCTTCTCCATCTTGGCTGCCTGTTCTGCAGACATATCTAGTCTAAAAGACTAATTAAAGTCCCTAGTGGAGCGTTCCCTGTGGTTCACCTGGCCATTGTAAGAAACCCTCCTTGTGGACCTCAAACTAATACCCTTCTCCATCTTGGCTGCCTGTCCTGCAGACATAGCTAGTCTAAAAGACTAATTAAGGATGTGTCCTAGTGAGTGACTATTTACTTGCTTATTGCTATTTTTGTCAAACAGTCAGTCTTCATTGTACAATGCTTGCCTGTATTAGGTGCAGCATCTTGTATTAACTAAACTCAATGGCCCATATGCTAAGAGGACACCAGCAGCCCTAACCTTTCTTTCTTCGCCATTTTTCCTCACTCCTCAATCTGCATTTGTCAGTGTCTTTTTCCTTCCTATATCCCACCTTTTCCCTGGGACTAGCTGTTATACTCTCTCTTAATCACTGCCACTGTTACTGCCCTGATCTTTTCCTGTCTGCAATTTCCCCTCTCCAACTGTATAGCTACTGTCTTCAGTTCAACCTACAGCTGTACTGCATGGGTAATTCATTTTATAGTCACCTACCTGTACTGCCTACACCTAGGACTTTTGTCCTTCTACTCACTCCTGTCACATCTCACCTTTTTCTTTTTTGACATCTACTCCTGCTTTTTCTGTACCCCTCCAGCTTCCTCCATAACTATTTTAACTTTTTCTCTTACTTACTGATTGTTTTCCGTGTTTTCTGTGGGCTAGGTCTGGCCAGAGTGTGTGCCCCACTCTGTTCGCCTCGCTCCACTCATCTCACTCCGCTCCCCTGCCTTGCCTCCAATTTCCACCCACCCCCACTACCTCTATTTTTATTCTAACCCCTAATCACCTGACCACTAGTCCAACCCCTAATTGCCTAATCTCTAGCCCAACCCACTATTCTCACCTCCCTCCCACTCTCCAATCCAATTACTTCCTGCACTGATCCCACTCACAACAACACATTCCAAGCCAACTCACCTCCACCCTTACACACAACCAACCAAGAGTACTAATTGTAGCATTCACTCTAAGGACTAACATGTTACCCATACTCACATCCCTATCACTAGCTCTACTATCACTAACCTTCCTCACTACCTTACAAATAAACCAACCACTGCACAATTACTCTTATCATACTACCCACTTTAGCCTCCCTCTCAAACCCACTCACACTTACACATCTGCCCTACAATTACAAATCTCACAACTACAACATACTCACATACAATCATAACATCAACTCATTACACTAGGAAAAACACACATAGACCAAGCTCACAAACAATTACTATTAAAAAGCACATACTGACACTCCTACAAACTCTGCTAACCTCTGATGACATTCACACAAATCCAGTTCACCTCACAGCCAAATGAACATCTCACTTGCTGATCTTAAATCTCAACATAAGAAGCATTACCAACAAGCTAACAGACCTACATGCATTCATAGCCGACTACAACCCTGATATACTCACCATTACAGAGACATGGCTTAAACTCAGTATCCAAGATGAAGATTTTCTCCCCTCAGGGTATAAAACACTTAGATCTGATAGAACAAGCAGGAAAGGAGGAGGAGTAGCCATTCTCTTTAAAAACACCCTTAACCTCCAACTCTTGCACACCACACCTCTCACATTTCAAAATGCTGGAGTCCTATTTTCTGTCCTCTCCTTAAGAAACACAAAGAAGATCAATGTAATGTGCTGCTACATACTCCCAGGCAATAACTCACTCATAATAGAAGACATGCTACACTGGACAAAGGACAACCTACCACAGGAAACAATCCTGCTAGGTGACCTTAACATTGATTGGACAGCCTGTAAGTCCAGCAGCCCCTCTACACATATCAACTTATATGGGCTCTCTCAACTAAGTGAAGAGCCAACTAGAATAGACAAAAAAACAAAAAAAGAATCTATATTAAACAGGACACTAACCAACAATCCCAATCAAAATTATACAGTAGACTGTCTCCCAGATGATGTAAGTGATCATCTCCCCACCTTCCTACTACACAAACACTCTAATCACCCCAAACCAGTTGTATACAAAGTAGTACGAGATGACCGTAACCTTACCCTACAATACCTAAATACAGTCCTAAGCCACTGCAACTGGGAACCACTATGAACACTTGGGTTAAACCACGCAGCAGAATACTTCAATACTACTTTCTCTAACATTCTTAACAGTCTTGCTCCCAGCAGCAAGATCAGAATTAAGGCCAACTACGCACCCTGGCTAAGTAAGGAAACTACAGCCTTGCTAAAAGCTAGGGATAAAGTCTGGAAAATCTGGAAAACTGACAATAGCCTTAGTTTTAGGCAACACTATCAACAGCTTAGAATCAAAGCCAAGGCTGAATCCAAAATAAACAAACAAAACTATTTTCTTAGTGCCCAAAGCAAATATTCAAAGAATCCACAAAAATTCTGGCATGCCATTAACTCCGTACTAAAGCTAGGCAAAACCATTACTCCAGCACCCAACTCTACAGACAATACCCTAGACATAGCTTCTCAATTTAATAATCATTTTACTAAGTCCATCTTAGCCCTGTCCAGTCAAATAACCAAAAATAGCCTGCCTCAATCGCAACCCAACCTATCCCGCAGTACCCCCCTCATTCAGCCTATCACCTGTGCCCACTTCAACTATCAAAAAACTCCTCCTAAAACTCAAACCAATCACACTGACAGCTGATAACATACCTGCTGCATACCTAAAAATAGCTTTAGTGACTCCCTATCCTATCCTGTCTCCATCCTAATCAACCACTTCAAGCAAGAATCCTACATACCCAAACTCTGGCAAGTATCTCACACCATTCTTCTCCATAAAGGAGGTAACTCCTACAACTTCTCCAACTACTAACCTATTGCCATCCTGTGCCCCCTATCTAAAATTCTTGAGAAATGCATCTACTTGCAAGTGATGATATTTCTTAACACACACAATCTCCTATCTACCACACAACACTGTTTCCGTTCACATCACTGCACTACCACCACCCTTCTGTCCTTCACTAATCATATCAACCTTCACAGGAATTATACCAAATATATCTCAGCCATTTTTCTAGACTTCTCAAAGGCATTTGACATGGTCTCCCACTCCATCCAACTAGACTCACTAACATTACTATCCTTCACCTCCTCTACTATAGCCTGGTTCAGAAGCTACCTATGTGACAGGCAACAATCTGTCCAGTGGAAAGGAAATCTGTCTCCACAACTTCCAACCACCATAGGAGCCCATAGGGCTCCATGCTGGACCCACTACTATTTTCCTATATTCACAAATAACCTCAATAGCTCTACACAGCATGCCACACTCATTCAGTATGCAGATGATTCAACCCTGATCTGCTCCACCTCATCTTCCACCACCCTACAAACACTCACTCAGGATACTTTCAACTCTGTAGAAAAATGGATCTCAGGTATCCAACTAATTCTAAATCCCAAAAAGACAAAATTGCTACTATTTTCCCCTAATAAACCAACCCCCTCTCCTTTACATAACATCTAAGGACGGCACCACGATCTCCCCCTCTAACCACACCAAACTTCTGGGCATTGAAATTGACAATAATCTTCACTTTGATGTCCACATCTCACATACCATAAAACTAGTACACAAAAAGCTATGCTCCTTTCTCCCACAAAAAGCTAGAGTCACTCTTGCACAAAGCCACCTCCTCTCAACTCTGTTATATGCAACACCAATCTTCACCCAAATCAGAAAGTGTGACCTAGACAAACTAGAATCATGCTACAATAAAATAGCCAAGTTTGCTACTAACTCAACCTGTAGAACCCATCACTGTACTGCACTAAAAGAACTAAAATGTCTTGAGTTACCACAGCTACTTAACTATCACCAGCTGGGTACAGCCTACAATATTTTCAAATTCCCTGAAAAAAAAACCTCAATATACAATCTACTTACTGTCTACACTGCAAAGTGGTATCTCATATCTAGTGAAAAATCTCTCCTCTCCATAACCAAGGCCAATAATAATGCAGGGAAAGCACTCTACTCCCACACTGTTGCCAGGAATTGGAACTCTCTACCCCATTCTGTGTCCACTGCCCCCTCCATCTCTATATTCAAAAGCTTCCTCAAAACACATCTCTTTAGTACCTGGTTATGTCCCTGTATCACATAACCTTACCCATACTGCTATTAACTCCCAAATTGCTCTCGGATCACTTGCTTGATTTCTGATCACCTGCATACTTGTTCATTTGAAAAGTTGAACTTTTAACTGTAGAATTTACTTAATATATTTTCTTCTCTTACCGATGTGGAACTGACATTGTCATTTTACTTTTCTTCTTTACCATCATTTATTTGGAGTGTTTTTAGTTATTCCTTGTTATATTACTGTGTTCACCATATATGTTGCTACCTGTTTACTACATCTTATTTGTGTATTATACTTGATGTAATGTTTTTGTACAACTAGATGCTGGAGCTTTTCTCCCCAGGCCTCTGCTGAAAATGGACCTGTTCCAGTTAGAATTTTGCAGTTAGCAAATGTAAAATAAATAAACAATAAATAACGACAAACAAAGTCCAAACCAATGTTATTAGGAATAAAGGTAAATAAGCTCACAACGTCCAATGTTATCAAAATGTGGGAGGTATCAACAGTCAAGGTGTTCTCAAACTCATACAGTTGTTCAAGAAAATGTGCTGTGTCCATGAGTACTGTAGAAGAAGAATCGACCAGGGATCTCAATTGCCATTCAGTCCAAATAGACAAGTATTCAGTGACCCAACCATCACCAGCTACTATGGGTCTTGGGGGGAGGGTTGGTGGAATTTTTGTGAATCTTAGGTAGTCCTGTAATACAAGATAACTTTGGGAGTATCACATAAAAATATTCATAAAGCTCAGCAGAAAGACATAAAAACATCACGCAAGTCTTTGTTCACATCACTTTAGAACTTATTCATCTCAGATCTATTCAAGGTGGTGTATGCTGCATCTGCATGTAACATCAAGAGCATATCAGAAATATATTTCTGAGTATCAAAAACCACCAGACACCTTCCTTTGTCTGATGGTCTTACAGTAATGTCATTGTCATGTATTAAATCATTTAAGGCTTCTCACTCATGTAATGACAAGTTAAAGTGTCCAGCTCTGCGTGAATTATTAAGTACTTCCTCAATCTATCTCTCACATACAGCCACAAAAGTTTCTATAACTCAATGGCTGCTGGGCATATAAGTACTAGGTTTCTTGGGCAAAAGTAAAGGATTATTACCTGCAGTATTGCCAAATTAAATATGGAGAGCAACAGTTCTTCCAAATAGCCTTAAATTAATCACTTAATCTCTTAGTCTACCTGATTTGGCAGGAACAAATGATAAACCTTTATTTAAGACTCGTAACTGCAACTGAGTCAATGTCTTACTTGATAAATTAACAACTAAATCAGTACCTCTTAGTGCAGGCTGTCCGTTGAGAACTTCCTTCTCTTCCTTCTGCAATTCATGGGCTTCTCCCTCAAATTCCATGGAGTTGTCATCTTTACCTGCACAGGTAGCTGGGGAGCTATTGGAAATAATGTAGTGCCTGTTTTGGGCCTAGCTGCCATCGCAGATATATCGGCAGCTGAAATATTTGAAGTAACCATGATGTCAGAAGAAGCTCAACTAGCTGACTGTTTAGATACTTCTGCTTCCACAGCACCTGCTCCATTGCTAACAATGAAATTGGATGTAGTCTGGCCCACAACCAGGCCTGACGCAGGATGCTGAAACGAGGCTGCTTCTGTAGTACATGTACCTCGTGACAAGGCTGTATGCTCATTCACTGATTCAGTCCTATGCTGTTCACATTTGGGCCAAACAAATATATTCCCTGATGTAAAATCAGAATAATCATGTTCCAGCTTCCTAGAATTTTGTTGTTGAAGCTGCATAAAGTGCTATTTTTTAAGTGCTTTGAGCTTAGGTAAAGATTCTTCATTAGAATAATCATTTAGCAGATGAGAATGTAATGATTCAATCTTAATAATAAGTTCCTTTTCATGTGGCAGAAAGAACTCAATTAAGAGTTCCATATACTTGTAACTGCAGTCTAAGTTAATCTTCTGCCATTTAGCAAATAAAGCTGATGTTTGTCTCCGTAGGTGGGCATACGGAGAACCTATAGCCCTCTAGGTATAATTCTAATATGCAAGCATGCCTCAAAATGCATGCGTTGCCACTGTAAATGCTTCAAATTGTGTAAGTTATTCTCAAGCTCATGCAATCCATTATAAAATGACTCTGTTAGAGGTACATTAACAGTGTTACCTGCATGAGTAGAATTCAAAATGCAGAGAAAGCAGTGGATTAGCAGTAAAGCTGGTAAGTCCTTTACATCTTTCAGACATAGACTAAATGTTAAGTCAATAATCCAGCTGTACTTCTGTTTCTTTTTGAGGTAGCTCTGCCATGTGTTTCTCAGTGTGAAGAAGAAAACACTGTATAACAGCAAAACACAGCACTGCAGGAACCAAAGACCCTTCTGTAGAAAGTATAGAAAATATCCAAACAAGCAGCAGCAGGGTCACCACGACAAAAAGCATAAAATAATTTATTAGTAAAAGGTGGTGGTGCTGCGGTAGCATTGTCGCCTCACAGTAAGACGCTGCACTGTTCGATTCTCAGCTAGAGCGTCTTCTGTGTGGAGACATGCATGAATGGGCGTACCTTCATTGAAGGTTGTGTGTCAGAGCTGGCAACTCGGCACGTAAAAATCTACTGCCAATCATTAGCAGACCGGAGTTTCGCTGTGGTGACCCCTAACCGGGAAAAGCTGAAAGACACAACAACAAATAACAGGATAAGCGGTTTCAGAAAACAATTTCCTTCCTTTTCATTCATCAGCTCCTACCATTAACTGACATGCATATAACTTTATACACTACTTTTGAAATGTCAGAAGCCAATAAGCAGAACTCAAATGGCCCATACAATTTCCTGGTGAATCACAAAACAGATGTCATTTCCTGATGCATCATAACCCATTCTCAAAAATAAAAATACACATATGTGAAATTTTTGTGAATCTTAGGTAGTCCTGTGATACTAGGTAACTTTGGATGCATCACATGAAAATATTCATAAAGCTCAGCAGAAATAATATTGGACATAAAAAGATCATGCAAGTATTTGTTCACATCACTTAGCTTATGCAGCTCAGATCTGTTCAAGGTGGTGTATGCTGCATCTGCATGTAACATCAAGTGCATATCAGAAATATATTTCTGAGTATCAAAAACCACCATACCTCCCCTTTGTCTGGTGGTCTCACAGTAATGTCCTTGTCATGTATTAAATCATTTAAGGCTTCTCACTCATGTAATGACAAGTTAAAGTGTCCAGCTCTGCATGAATTAGTAAGTACTACCTCAATCTCTCTCTCACATGCAGCCAAACACATTTATGAATTTTTATAAAATTGTTATGTGTTATGGTTATGTCCCTTATATGTTTTTATATTTTATATATATTTTAGTATGTGTTTTCACATATGCGTATTTTTATTTGTTTTGAGAATGGGTTATGATGTATCAGGAAATAACATTTGCTGTTTTGTGATTCACCAGGAAATTGTATGAGCCAATTGAGTTCTGCTTATTGGCTTATGACATTTTAAAAGTAGTGTATATAGTTATATGCATGTCAGTTAATGGTTGGATCTGATGAAGGAAATTGTTCTCTGAAAGCACTTATCCTGTTACTAATAAATTATTTTATGCTTTTTGTCATGGTGCTCCTCCTGCTGCTTGTTTGGATATTTTTTATATTTTCTACAGAAGGGTCTTTGGTTCCTGCAGTGCTGTGTTTTGCTATTATACTGTGTTTTCTTCTTCACACTGAGGAACACATGGCAGAGCTACCTCAAAAAGAGAAACAAAAGTAGAGCTGGATTAGCGACCTAACTTTAAGTATATGTCTGAAAGATATAAAGGACTTACCAGCTTTATTGCTAATCCACTGCTTTCTCTGCATTTGAATTCTACTCAGGCAGGTAACACTGTTAATGTACCTCTAACAGAGTCATTTTATAATGGATTGCATGAGCTTGAGAATAACTTATACAATTATAGTATTTACAATGACAACACATGCATTTTGAAGCATGCTTTTACTTTAGAATTATACCTAGAGGGCTACGGGTTCTCCGTATGCCCACCTATGGAGACAGAATTATACCGAGAGGGCTACGGAATTTCCGTATGCCCACCTATGGTGACAAACACCCAGGTTTATTGGCTAAATGGCAAAAGATTAACTTAGACTGCAGTTAAAAGTATATGGAATTCTTAATTGAGTTCATTCTGCCACATGAAAAGGAACTTATTATTAAGATTTAATCAATACATTCTCATTTGCTAAATGATTATTCTAATGAAGACTCTTTATGTAAGCTTGAAGCACTTTTTCAAAAAATACTGCTTTATGATACGCAGCTTCAACAACAGAAATCTAGAAAGCTGGAAAATGCTTATTCTGATTTTCCATCAGGGAATAATTTTCTTTGGCCTAAATGTTAACCAAGTAGAACTGAATCAATAAATGAGCATACAGCCTTGTCAAGAGGTACATGTACTACAGAAACAGCCGTTTTTCAGCATCCAGCGGCAGGCCTGGTTGTGGGCCAGACTGCATCCAATTTCATTGTTACCAATGGAGCAGGTGCTCTGGAAGCAGAAGTATCTACACAGTCAGCTAGTGCAGCTTCTTGTGACATTGTGGTTACTTCAAATATTTCAGCTGCCTATATATCTGCAATGGGAACTAGGCCCAAAACAGGCACTACATTTTTTCCAATAGTTCCCCAACTAGCTGTGCAGGTAAAGATGACAACTCCACGGAATTTGAGGGACAAGCCCACGTATTATGGAAGGAAGAGAATGAAGTTGTTGATGGACAGCCTGCACTAAGAAGTACTGATTTAGTTGTTAATTTATCTAGTAAGACATTGACTCAGTTACAGTTACGAGTCTTGAATAAAGGTTTATCATTTGTTACTGCCACATCAGCTAGACTGAGAGATGAAGTGATTAATTTAAGGCTATTTGCAAGAGCTGTTGCCCTCCGTATTAAATTTGGCAATACTGCAGCTAATAATCCTTTGCTTTTGCCCAAGAAACCTAATACTTATATGCCCAGCAGCCATCCAACTTTAGAAACTTCTGTGGCTGTATGTGAGAGAGAGATTGATGAAGTACTTACTAATTCATGCAGAGCTGGGCACTTTAACTTGTCATTACATGAGTGAGAATCCTTAAATGATTTAATACATGACAAGGACATTACTGTGAGACCATCAGACAAAGGAGGGGATCTGGTGTTTTTTGATACTCAGAAATATATTTCTGGTATGCTCTTGATGTTACATGCAGATGCAGCATACAGCACCTTGAATAGATCTGAACTGAATAAGCTCTAAAGAGATGTGAACAAAGACTTGCATGATCTTTTTATGTCCAATATTATTTCTGCTGAGCTTTATGAATATTTTCATGTGATACATCCAAAGTTACCTAGTATCACAGCTCTACCTAAAATTCATAAAAGTTCCACCAACCGCTCCTCCCAAGACCCATAGGAGCTGGTGATGGTTGGGTCACTGAACCCTTGTCAATTTGGGTCACACGGCAACTGAGATCCCTGGTCGATTCTACTTCTACAGTACTCATAGACACAGCACATTTTCTTGAACAACTGTATGAGTTTGAGAACACCTTCACTGTTGATACCTCCTTTGGTAACATTGGACATTGTGAGCTTATTTACCATTATTCCTAATGACATTGGTATGGACTTTGTTTGTCCTTATAATGAGAGGGTCTCTTTTTTAGAGAAGGATGTTATGACATGTATTTGTCATTTGCGGATGATTATTCTGCACAATAATTTTTTTTGTTTTAACGATGTGACATACCATCAGCGCAAGGATGTCGCCATGGGAAGGCCCTGTGCTAACAGCTATGCAAATTTGGTCTTGGCAGAGTGGGAGCATGAATTTGTTATAAATGCTAATAATCCATGGTATGAGTGGGTATAATTTTACTGCAGATTTGTTGATGATGTGGTCCTTTTGTGGGGAGGTAGTGAACAATAGTTGTATGATTTTACAACATATTGGGAGGCTAGCACAGATTATTTGCATTTTACTTCACATGTAGACATATAATGTATTGAATTTTTTGATGCAAAGTTAGAATTAGATGCTGAAGGAAGGCTGACCATGTCATTATTTCGCAAATCTAGCTGGAGGAATATCTTGCTTGTTAGAGACAGCATGCACCCTGCACATGTTTTGCAAAATGTGGTCAAGAGCCAAATTCTAAGAACTTCTAGATTATGCAGTAGTGAAGAAAAAATTCTGTCACAGAAAGACAAAACTGCAGAATTTGATAGAACATGCTTATAAGGAAAATAAGATACATGCAAGCACTGGAGATCTAGATGTTTTATGCAGGAATAAGGGAAAACCATGGATCTCTGTTGGGTATGCCAACAATCAAAAGGGGGGGGGGCTTTCAGTCCCTCTTATGTCAGAGTCCCACACAGGTTTAATAGTGACAGTAGATATATTTGTAACATTATACGCAATAATTGGAAAATTCTTTTAGTGGATGAACAGATAGGGAATACAGCTGGCTCTGTACCTTGCTTCAGTTATAAGAGGAACAGTATCTTGAAAGACCTATTATGTTATAGACCAACTAATACACATAGTTTTAGATTTCCATCAAAAAAGAAAGGTACATACCCTTGTAAAAGATGCAAAGCATGTCCTTTTATAAATACTTTAAATAAATTTTCACATCCAAGCACACATAAGGTTTATTTTTATAAAGGATATGCTACATGCACTATTAGAAATGTGATATATATTGCTAAGTGCAACCATTGCACTTGTTTTATGTAGGTAAAATGTACCAGATGTTTAAACAACAAATTTTACAACATCAATGTGCTATATGTAACAGTTTAGAACACAATGCTTTGTTTCAACATGCAGCATTTTACTCTGATCATATATTTTCCTTTATGGCTATAGATACTCCCCCGGATTCACGAACCCTCTGTGTAAGACTAAATAAGTCTTACTCGGAGGCTGCAGTTGAACGGTATCATGTCAGTGTGCCATGAATATTCATGAGGGCATGCTGACTCTACCCCAAGTCTAACACGGACCATGCAGGAAAGCAGGGGTCATGTCCAACTGCTGAGCAGTCTAAAGGTCCACGCCCCTGCAAGTGTCTGAAATGCAAAATGTCAACACACAAGAGCGAGTCCGCTCAAATGTCCATGTACCTGACACCACACTCTCTGACATTGTAAACCCCCAGCACAGTTATAAAAAGTAAAACATTATTTTTTTTTTCTAATTCCCGATATAGCTGCCCATATTTGCGCGTGTGTGTGCGCGTGTGTGCCCATTGCTTAGCTGCAGTTAGCAATCTCGACATGGAAGAGCATAATAAGGAATGTTTATGCAAACTATGCTAATGGTAATAGTGTAATGGTAGAGCGTTCGCACAAATAGGTGGCATTCACGGTTCGAGTCCCACCACTCACCTTCCTATTTTATGTTCAAAATTAGTATATGAAATAATTCTTGACACATATGATTAAACTTTTACTAAAAAGCATTGAAATGGCCTATGTATCAGTGAACAAAATGTATATTTTTAAAGGAACCTGACATATAATTGCCCGCAGTTAAGCAACGCTTTACTCAGCGCAATATAGTTGCCCATAGTTAAGCAGCGCTTTACCCAGTGCAATATAGTTGCCTGTAGTTAAGCAGCACTTTACCCAGCGCAATGTAGTTGCCTATAGCTAAATAGCGCTATACCCAGTGCAATGTAGTTGCCCATAGCTAAATAGCGCTTTACCCAGCGCAATCGTTTTGCGTGGAGGTGCGCGCCGTGCCAACCAGTGCACCGTCGGGCAACGTAGAGCAACGTGGAGCAAAGTTGCTTAAATACAGCCACACCCCCTAACCTGTCTGGACAGTAGTAAAATAAAAAGCAATGACAAGGTTCGAACCCAGGACACTGTGCACCATAATCAAAGTACTGAACCACTAAGCCACGACAGCTTAGGATAACCATCCACTGTTAACATATATATACATATAAATGGTAGATTAACCATTGCTAAGCAGGTCTGCAGTCAGCCGAGATTTTTCAAAAATGGTCAATCACCAAAAAGTGCAGGAAATGCGGCATATTTAAACTCCATAGGCGGGAATACTCGCCATAACTGATTGTAGCTCCCATCTGCAGTTATAATGTCTGGTACTGGAGAGGGTACTCACTTTTGAGTGCAACACTGGGACATCGAGGAGTCAAAGTACATGGTTTGGCTCCTAGTCCATCATCATGAGTCTCGACTCCTGCAGGGCCAGTTCCAAGGGATGGAGTATAAGGCAGAGGCTTGGAACCGGTTGGCTCATGAACTCACCAGTGCCACAGGTGTTCCTCGGATTGGTGAGCAGGTCCGTCACCACCATGGAGACCTGAAGAGATGGAAGCAGGACCTACTGAACCAATGGATCCAAGAGGCCTGTCATATGCAAGATGCCCCACTACTAATTAGGTCGCCATGAAATGCAGTATGTAAGACATGCCAATATAGTCTAAATAATGGATAGGTATGTCTCAATATACCTTCATTTACTTCACAGCTGCAGGTGTCCGTGCTGCGAATCAGCAAGCCTATGCAGATAGGCTGCTAAGACTGCGCCACCAGGCAGGTTAGTAATTATTCTGCATGTATTGTTATATAATATATGTGAGAGAGCATGAAAAAAGTGTTGTAGCCCAATAATACAGCTATAAAATGCCCTGAATAAATTCTCTGCGTGTACTGTTATATAACATAAGTCTGAGAGCCAGGAATAGAGTGTAGTAACCCATTAATAAAGGTAAAATAAGTCTGGAATACTATCTCTACATGTACTGTCATATAAAATAAGTGAGCAAGCCTGAAAAAGAGTGTTGTAACCTATCAATAAAGGTATAATATGTCCTGAATAGGTCTTCCGTATGCACTGTAATATCAAATAAAGGAGAGAGCCTGTAGAAAAGAGTGTTTAACGTAATTAATAAAGGTATAATACTTGGAGTGTGTCTGTGTCACATACTTTGAAATGTTGTTGTACCCTTGCATTAAATAAATAGTACTGTTGTATTAAGTGCTGTCAATCCACAGTTGTGCAGTCCCATATAAAGTGGATGAAGGAAGTGCCAGTAGCTGTGAAGCATATAACAGTCCTCAACAGTTGGTAAATGGCTGTCATGCATAGGAAAATCTGGCACACGAGTAGGTTGTCAACGTGTTCCCCAGAAATGTGAGTGTGCTACATGAAATGTATGGTTCTGTAGAAAATTAAGTGAAAATGTCACGTGAACACATCCAGATATGTAGATACATAAATATAAAAATAAAATACAACTATGTAGCAGGAACATCTGCATCTTGGACAGTTAGTATGTCAAATATAGGTCAGGTATATAATGAACTAGCCAGACCCATTACACAATCTAATGCATGTTGCCCAGTGTAATAATACATGTAGGGGATATACACCTGCAGTCAATAGGAATGTAATGTAGAGTAAAAGTACTAATAAGATGTTAATGGAGGTTTCTTTTTACACCCTACTCCATGTGCATAAACAATGCAATTCCACACCTCAGTGGGTATGTCTAATCTCAAAACATTTGTTAGAACATATGTCCTATTGTTCTATAAAAATCTGCATTTACTTTGATGCATGTGCCCTGTTCAAACACCACAATCTTGGTGGCCCGTTGCCACCAATCATCCCTGCATGCTGTTGGAATGTCCACTGTCGTTCAATATATGCATGTGTTATGCTTGCTGTTCAACTGTTGTAACCCTAGTGTGTTGGGTTAATGGGAATATTACTGCATGCTGTTACAACTAATTTGGAATGCTGTTGTCTATGTTGTAATTAAACACACCTATGGGAAGGCCGGTCCCAGCGGACCCACCTGTCCCTCCTCAGCTGGAGATTGCACCTGGCACCAGCAGGTCTGGTGCCCAGCCCGGGCTACCCTCCTCCATTGGTCCTGTGCCACGTTCGGGTGGAAGCGCTGCAGGGGATGGGGCTCATCACCCCCTGCAAGCGTGGGCAGAGAAGGGCCACCTGTCACTTTCCGAAGTGTCTGGGTTGTGGTGCGTAGGGAGATCCAGCATTTAGATGCTGATCCCCTACGTCAGCTCGAGGCGAGAGTGGCGTGACTCACGGGTGAGCCTGCCCCTCCTACACAGCCCCCAGCACAGCAACCCTCGGGTCTGTGAAGGTTCAGTGGTGACTGCCCATGGGTGGGGATCTCAGTCCCACTGTTACCATCTGTGGGCTCATGGGCTTGCGATTTCCAAACATCCGTCCCCGTCAATTGTGTTCACCCACCTCATGTGTCATACTCGGCCCCTGTATGCATTTTGTTTGTCTTGTCTGTTTACCTCCCCAACCTACCTCCCCAAATATACTTACTTCCTCTACCTCACTTTCCACTCTCACCTGAAAAAAAAAAGGGCAATCTGTACCCACAAAAATATTACGCCCCATACATAGCTGCCCATTTCGCACACATGTCCGCTGGACATGTAAACTGATAATTATAATTGGCAGTACAACATACTTTGTTTTCCTCACCCCTCTTCCAGGGGTGGAAGGTTTCAAATTTCACTTCAAATGTATTGCATATGCACAGCTGTTGCTGGTAAAGAAATGGGCAGCAATGGATCTTCCCTACACCCATCCTGCACATCCCGAGCTTGTTTTCCTACCGTCTTTCCCTCTTTGTGCCCCCTTTTTCACCACTTTCCTATCTCCCCATTTTCTTTTCTTTCAAAGAAATTAGCGCGGGGATTATCGGGAGTAAGCACTTTTAAGCAGTAGTTAGCGGGTTTGAGCGAGTGAGTGCATGTGTGCGCTAAGCTTAGCATTGCTAGGCATCGTGCAAACTCACGCAAACCTGCTTACAACTGCTTAAAAGTGCCTTAATCACTCTGTATGTCAGGGCCCTTGTTCTGTTCAGCAGAAAAATAAAACACCTCTGTCACTCTCGAACCCCAGACCTTGGACACACTTGACTGCATGAAGTACCACTAAGCCACAGCAGATATACAACAACTTGGTGCTGAAATAAATATATCATGTATTACAATGAGTGAATGTAAAGGAAAAATAGGAAGGCCATAACACAAAGCTTGTTCTATGGATCTTTACCAGCAATTGTTGTGGAATTGCATTACATGAGTGTGACGTGAGAAGCAGCCATTCAAGCAGCAAATAATGTTACAGAGGCACTTTACAGCCCCCACACAGTATCATAGCAGGATAAACAGTGGCATATCTGATTAGTGCAGAGGCCATACTTCCTAACTGTGACTACTTTTCAGGGATGTCCCTGATTGTGAAACATATTTTAGCTGTGTCCCTCTGAATCCCTCTGAAAAGTACTGATGTCAGTCAGAAAGGTGGGGTATTACACAATGAATACTGACAATAATAACAGTAGACACCACTTGTCCTTCATAAAAGGAGTACTAATCCATATGCACTGCTTCACTCAAGTCTACACTTACTGTCCCTATTATGTGCAAGGTGTACCTCACTTTTAACTACGTATCCCTGACTCCATGCAAAGATGTATCTGAGTGTTTCATAGGCCTGGCAGAGGCACAAACACACAGGCATAAAAGCTATTCTGCTGTTACATGCTCTGCAAATAGCTTTGGTAGGACCTCCACAAGCATACCCTTATGTAGGAGTACAACACAGAAATACCAAAGGATGTAGCCATGTACTTGTAGCAACTGACTGTAACAATGCCATTGTACCAGTCCTGAAAACACCTGTGAGTTGCACAGACAAAGAATAACAGTGTAACTTCTGGCTACCATCTGGATAGGTTCACAGTTGGGAATTATGCAGACAGACCACCTGCCTTGATAAACTAACAGGTGCACACCAATCCTTTAAGTCCAGTAAGATAATATTCACACAATAATACATAATGCTGTCTGTATGTAAGCATCCCCCCACAATTAAAATATACTTGTGTGTTTAGGGTCTACCAAGGGTGTAGGTAGGCATACTCAGTACTGGGATTGTCCAGTTGTCCTGAGAAGCCTGTGCTAATGTCAACAATAAAAAACACAAACCCTGCAGAAGTGAGTACATTAATATTCACAGTATAACAGTTCACAAACAGTTCATGTGCCAAAAGAATACTTCTCAATAACTACATTTGTATGGCAGTTAATTATATGAGTACAAAAGAAACTACATAGTCACATAAATGTTGTGTAAGCATTTGTAGGTGTGAGTTAAACTCTACACTGATAGCTCTGTACTGGAAGTGGCAACAGTCAGGTCTGAGTACAACATGTACATCACTGTCTACACCTCTATCTTCATTTATAAGACTTATACCAACCTTCTGACTTACACAACAGTGTCCACAGCAAACAAGCATCGCCCCACTCTGAAAATCTGAAAGGGCTACGCCTACATACCTTAGCAGTTTATAGCATTGGGTTGCTATGACAGTGAGTACTGCAATTACCACACAGCAGGCTGTATGCGTTTATCAAATGCTGGGCACCAATTTGTGCAGAGGGTATCACATGCACATGCGCAGATACCTATAAAAGAAGATTGTACTTGCTATCCCCACATGCAATCATTACATTACATGTGTCAGCAACTCTAGAACACCTGGAGAGTAGTGACAAACTGTAGTACTTAATAAAGAAATATTTAATTAAGTAACACATATATATACTTAATTATAACCTAAATATATTAATTAAGAAAAAAACTAAACTTAATTAATAACCAAAAATAAAACTTAAGTAAAAAACTTCACTTAATTAAAAAAAAAATGTCAAAGCATACACAGACGGACCTGAAAGGGACAAACAGGTATGTAACAGATTTGTAGTTAACAGCAAGTAGTAGATGTTTATGAATAGTACTGTACATACTCTGAAACATGCATATGTGGCAGCAGTAGGTATGTATGCACTGATACCATGCATAACTACTGCCATGGAGAAATTAGTGTGTAGCTGTGTGCAGTGGAACATAACTGTGACATATGTAGCTCAGCATTATATGTCAAACATCTGAACATGTTATCTATGGTCTGTACAGTACTGTGTGTAATGGCAGTTTGGGGGAGTAGTGCAAACACCTATATAAACTTGGATGTGACAGAGTAAGACATGCATGATAGTCACATAATGTGTAGCTTAGCACTGGCAACTGCTGTACCAGGCTAGTATAGTAATGTAGCATTTGCAGCTATATATACTCCCTGTACTATTACTGTATGCACACGTGACAACTGTCCATGTTGTAGCAAGGCCCAACAGGTCATCCATGAGGTGTATGGACTTACAACAGTGTGGACCCTGTGTGTGTATGGCACACACATATGGATAGATATATATGTGTCTGATATATTAGCATCTGAACATGTGCATAGAGCAAGGGACATACTGCAACTGTTTGCGAAGGGTGGACATTTATATGTTGGTGCAGGTTATGTGCATATTTATATGTAGGTTGTAGTGTGTGTCAAACAAGACAGCATACAGTGCTGGCATATGACATGTGGTGTTTATACGCCGTGTGTATGATTTGTTAGGTTTGTAGTCTTCCAGATAGGGGGTCCTGCTAAAGATACATGGGCTGAGAATACCTTCTATGCATTCTGCACAAGACTGTGCAATATCATTACATAACTGTATTCCTCTCAACCTTTGCATAATTGATATTCCCACCATGAAAGGTGGACTGTATATGTGCCTATATGTATAGCTATATGTACACCAATGGATGTTCATATGTACGCTCAAGCTCAATGTTGTAAACGTATTGCCATCCCTTTTGTTAAAAACCCTGTACCCATGAACTACCACATAGGTGGTAGTCTACTCAGCACCGAAAGTGTGATAAGAGACTACGGGACACAGGTGGACAGTAGTGTCCATTTTGATAATCACAGTGCCACACTAGTCATGTAAAATGAGTATGGTCCACATGTCATCAGAAAAGGTGCGTCATCCATGGAAAAAGAGGTCAGTGTTCCACTCTACTCATAAGTCATAACACCCATCATAGAGTACAATGGCCCTGTTGGTATGTACCTCAGAAGACATCCACAGCAACTGTAGATGCCAGACACATACCTCACAAAGAATATTACCAGACACAAACAGATGCCCTATGCATACTGTCTTACAAAACCACAGCTACACTGTGTCGCATACCACCTACCCAGAGGCTACCTCTGCCTAACATACAAAGCTATGCCAAACCACAGGTGTTGGACATGCTCCATATAAACAGATGAAACTCCATACAAGCTACACACTGTACTGATCTAAACCTTGTAACGTCAAAAAGCAGAACATGCTGGAGTGGTACATTATCATCTCAGACACATACCACACTCTGGAACTAACTACCTATCAATAGCAAATGAAGGTCCTCATTAGCAGTTGCCATGAATAATCATGATGATTGGATGTGAGATAGGAAACACAACCTGGGAATCACCTCTGTGGCTCTGCATGACAGGGGCACATGAACCTACATTACATGGGTGTTGATGGGCAGGGTACCATATTGCTAGGCTTCCATAGGCCCTACGGATAATAGCCTATTCGCTACCAAGGACCCGATACACGCAAGCGTGTACTTGTTGCATTACTTGCTATGTGAGGTTGACTGGGTGTGATGGAGAATGCGTAGGCGAATGTGTCAAAGATGTGTATATGTCTGATAGCCTAGTGGGAAACTGTGTATATCATGGTATGTAGCATTGTAGCTCTAATCCCAGCAAAAGATACGTATGCTATTGCTAGGCAGGAAAAGCAGTATGGCATAAGGTGTGACGTAGTCCCATGGTGTTGACTGGAGTGTGCCATTGTAGGCTAAAGCAGTACATGTATGCTTATTGATTGTTAACACTAGTGAATACAAATCCCGTATGAACTGTAGTACTACCTGAAGCTGTAGGCCTAAACAGCACAGTATGGTTTATATCCACATTGCTTGGAAACATTGTTTTGTTTGTTACCTGTAGTCCTCACACATTACATACCTCAGGCATGAGGTTTTGTAGGTGCTGACACACAGTACTGTATGTTACACAGGTAAAATTAATCTGGGTTGCCACATTCCCGTGACCACTCCTGTTTGGCATGTGGCCATCCTAGGTACAAGCAGACACACTAGGGATATGTCCGTCCACATCTGGTAATGCATACAGTGGCCTACAATGCATTCTCTGGAATAGACACTTATCCTCTACAAGGGTATCATACAGACAGATACCTGTTGACCAATCCATGCTGTGAAGCTATAAGCCAACTATAGCATAGTCATCCACATTAACTATACATAGTATCCTGACAGTACCACATTGGTAGTAGCCCGCAACATGTAGCAGGGGTACCGATGTGTACATACAGCCACATGTGATGTCATCTGTCCTTTGATATTCACATTCCCAAAGGTATGCTGATGTCCCTCAGTGTATCACATAAGCAATAAGGGGTCTGTATGCGTATCCATGGAGTTGTACACCTATAATGAATGCCCATTATTGACAGTCTGTGTTGTGTTTGAACATGTCTGAAATATGCCCCAGGCATGAACCCTCACTCACACTATTCTATAGAAACTGTCATGTGTGTGTGTGACACAGATGACCTAGGCACAGATCACTACAGTGGCTGGTCTTGTCACATACATACATACATATGTGATCTATGGTCTGAGAAGCAGCAGCACCAACTGTCAATGGTAACAGATGTATTCATGTAGAAAGCAGGCTTCACACCTATGAAGTGATTGAGGTAACATGTACATATATGTCTTTACCAAACAGTTACCAATTGAGGTCACATGTACATATGTGTATTTGCCACACAGATAACTGAAGTGTGCAATGCACATACTGTTGTTTTACTGATACATCATACAGTAGTAAAAGCAAAACCCACAGCACATTAATCAACACTGTCACACACAATCAGCGATTGCAAGATTCAAACCCCTACTTAACTATGTTATGATATTAGAGAGGTATGCATTACCATGACGCGCTACATGTTTGACTGAGAGCTTCAATTTCCACTGCTGTATTTGTGGGATACTGACATCATCAGCCTTGCCAAAGAGGAATTTACCTGTTTTAATGTGTTTTCCCATTCTACAAAAAGGTGACTCCTCACAACGGAAATCGCACACCCACACTCAGCAATTGCAGGATTTAAATCTCCTACCTAACTATGTTATGATACTAGAGAAATGCGCATTAACACAGCGCGCTATATGCTGTACTGGGAGTTGTCATTTCCAGTGCTGTATTTGTGAGATACTGACATCATCATACTTGTCAAAGAGGAATTTACCTCGTTTAATGTGTTTTCCCAGTCTCCAAAAAGGCCACTCCTCTCTAAAGAAATCACACACACTCAGCAAATCTAGGATTCAAACCCCGACCTAACTATATTATGATACTAGAGAGATACCCATTAACATGACACACTATATACTTGACTGGGAGTTTTTATTTCGACTGCTGTATTTGTGGGATACTGACATCATCAGACTTTCCAAAGAGGAATTTACCTCTTTTAATGTGTTTTCCCAATCTCCAAAAGGGCCACTCCTCTCAAAGGAAATCACACACACTCAGCAATTATAAGATTTAAACCCCTACCTAACAATATTATGATATTAGAGAGATATGCATTAACACAACGCGCTATACACTTTACTGGGAGTTTTCATTTCCACTGCTGTATTTGTGGGATACTGACATCATCAGACTTGCCAAAGAGGAATTTACCTCTTTTAATGTGTTTTCCCAATCTCCAAAAAGGCCACTCCTCTCAAAGGAAATCACACACACTCAGCAATTATAAGATTTAAACCCCTACCTAACGATATTATGATATTAGAGAGATATGCATTAACACAACGCGCTATACACTTTACTGGTTGTTTTCATTTCCACTGCTGTATTTGTGGGATACTGACATCATCAGACTTGCCAAAGAGGAATTTACCTCTTTTAATGTGTTTTCCCCATCTCCAAAAAGGCCACTCCTCTCAAAGGAAATCACACACACACTCAGCAATTATAAGATTTAAACCCCTACCTAACGATATTATGATATTAGAGAGATATGCATTAACACAACGTGCTACACACTTTACTGGGAGTTTTCATTTCCACTGCTGTATTTGTGGGATACTGACGTCATCAGACTTGCCAAAGAGGAATTTACCTCTTTTAATGTGTTTTCCCAATCTCCAAAAAGGCCACTCCTGTCAAATGAAATCACACACACACTCAGCAATTATAAGATTTAACCCCCTACCTAACGATATTATGATATTAGAGAGATATGCATTAACACAACGCACTATACACTTTACTGGGAGTTTTCATTTCCACTGCAGTATTTGTGGGATACTGACATCATCAGACTTGCCAAAGAGGAATTTACCTCTTTTAATGTGTTTTCCCAGTCTCCAAAAAGGCCACTCCTCTCAAAGAAAATCACATACACCCCCCCAACAATTGCAGGATTCAAACCCCTACCTAATTACATTATGATACTAAAGAAACACATTAAAATGATGCGCTATATGCTTTAGTGGGAGGTTTTATTTCCACTGCTGTATTTGTGGGATACTGACATCATCAGACTTGCCAAAGAGGAATTTACCTCTTTTAACGTGTTTTCACAGTCTCCAAAAAGGCCACTCCTCTCAAAGGAAATCACTCACACACGCACTCAGTAATTGCAGGATTCAAGCTCCTACCTAACTATGTTATGATACTAGAGAGATACGCATTAACACAATACGCTATATACTTTACTGGGAGTTTTTATTTCCACTGCTGTATTTGTGGGATACTGACATCATCAGACTTGCCAAAGAGGAATTTACCTCTTTTAATGTGTTTTCACAGTATCCAAAAAGGCCACTTCTCTGAAAGGGAATCACACACTCGGCAATTGTAGGAGTCAAACCTCTATCTAACTATGTTATCATACTAGAGAGATACACATTAACACAATATGCTATACACTTTACTGGGAGCTTTTGTTTCCACTGCTGTATTTGTGGGATATTGACATCATCAGACTTGCCAAAGAGGAATTTACCTCTTTTAATGTGTTTTAACAGTCTCCAAAAAGGCCACTCCTCTCGAAGGAAATCATACACACACACACACACACACACACACACACACACACACACACACACGCACACTCAGCAATTGCAGCATTCAGATCCCTACCTAATTATGTTATGATACTAGAGAGATAAGCATTAACATGAAGTGCTATATGCTTTACAGGGAGTTTTCATTTCCACTGCTGTATTTGTGGGATACTGACATCATCAGACTTGCCAAAGAGGAATTTACCTCTTTTAATGTGTTTTCACAGTCTCAAAAGGCCACTCCTCTCAAAGGAAATCACACACACACCTCCCACACATATGCACTCAGTAATTGCAGGATTTAAGCCCCTACCTAACTATGCTATGATACTAGAGAGAAACGCATTAACATGATACGCTATATACTTTACTGGGAGTTTTTATTTCCACTGCTGTATTTGTGGGATACTGACATCATCAGACTTGCCAAAGAGGAATTTACCTTTTTTAATGTGTTTTCACAGTCTCCAAAAAGGCCACTTCTCTCAAAGGAAACCACACACATACACCACCCTCCACACACACGCTCAGCAATTGCAGGATTCAAACCCCTACCCAACGATGTTATGATATTAGAAAGAGAGGCATTAACTCGACGTGCTATATGCTTTACTGGGTGGTTTTGTTTCTCCTGCTATATTTGTAGGATGCTGACATCATCAGACTGGATGTGGTAATGTGTGTGCACTTTGTTTTATGCAATCCCAGGAATGAACCATGAGGGTCAGCACATGTTAACAGCTTGAACAGGACTCCACAATTCTTAGCTTGTGTGATCTATCTGTGGACAAATTGCCATTTCTTCATATGACAATACATATTTATGCGCAGATTGTTGATTTTGTGTATACGACATGTGTCTGGGATGTTGATAAAGGGCTATTCAAAGTCTATGTGGGACATGTGTAGCTCCTTTCAGTGAGGTATGTCCTGGGTGGCTGCCTTGCAAACAGTCTAGCAGGTTTGGGAACCATGATCTGCCCATGAACATACCACAGTTGGTAGGGTTGTGTGTTTGTCGGCTTCCAATAGCTCTGTTTATGACTTCAATCGTGATGGACTCCATGGCCTTGCAGTTCAGACTTCATAGGCTTATAGGACTATAGTTCCCATGGTCTGTTGTGCACCAACACTTGTGGGGTGTGCCAAATGTTGCTGTAACACATTCAACAGTTTCAGATCCTGTAGAGAGGGTGAGGCTCAACAGACTGTTCAGGTGCAGGGTCTGTTTGTTCTGTAGTTCACTTATGACACATTTAGGGAAACAATGTAATCCAATTGATGCCATGTTTTCAACTTTGGGAGGAGCTGTTTACCCATTCTACATGTGATATCTCCTGGTATGATGATAGGGCCTTTTGTCAGTGGGAGGTGGGTATGTATGTATGGGCCTGTCTGACAGGATGTCGGCATTGTCAGTCAGGTACAGTTGGCCCTGACTCAGGACATATATGAGTGTACATTGCTATTTATGACATAGCTGAAGGAGGTGTCATGGTTCTGTCTGGACTCCTTCGCAGATAATCTTTCCAAAACACTGACAAACCTGACCAGTAAACCCCTGTTATACTCTTTAACACACTTAACACCCTTCTGATCCTTTGTGATCAGTCAACAGAGTATGTCATCATAATATCCTGGCATGTCCAAAGGTCGGTTTCGTGTGTACTCTCCAGTCCAGCTGGTGAATATTGGAATTTTGATGCAATGTTACAACTGCCTTATGTACACAGACAACCCTCTCCTCCTCCCAACAAACTCAGATATATGTGAGAGATGCAACTATATAGACAAACAGGAGGCTGAGCTCTCTCGACCTGTGACTGGCACAGTCTATCAGGTGGTGAAGGTAACCACACACACCACATATCCAGTCTCACATAGACCTATAGCGACAGCAAACAAAATACATTACCACACAAAAACATACTTGGAGGCTCTAAATAAACTCAGCCTAAGCAGCAGAGACCTCCAAAGCAGACACCCAAACAACTGCTATCCCACAACAATACCCACATATCACATAGTTCACAAAGTCAGTGTGCCACACAGTCACTGCCCTTAGGGCTAAACAACACACCTAATACACTTGTAATAGGTGACTCTTATTGTCAGACACACTGACATCCCACTCACCAGGCTGAACAAGGAAAAGGTCACTTTGAGCTGTCTGTCGGGTGCCAGGATACACAACATAACACATGCACTCAGGTCACTCCAAAGCAAGTACAAATATGGCTCAATCATTGTCCATGCTGGTATGAATAACCTCAGACGTTCCTCCCTGGACTACATGACAAGAGACATAGAGGAACTCTCTGATCATGTAACCCAGGCCAGTATGACCCTGACCTTGTGTAGCGTCTTACCCTCACCAAGAATAATGTCACAGTATACAGACAAACTGATCACTTTTATCAGTTGGCTAACATATTGGTGTCATTCAAAGGGGATCCAGTGTCTGTCAGTCTGTGATGACATGCTCGACATGCCACGTAGCTTTGCTATTGACGGCTTGAACCTGTCACCCCTAGACATTTGAATACTGGCTAAGGCTCTTGCCACCCCCATAGTGGCTTTTTTAAGCGATGCTCAAAAGACAAACCCACCTCCATAGACGTTACAAGGTAAAAGAAACTAAGGGTAATGCTGCTCAACACCAGATGTCTAACCCTCAAAATGCATGCACTCAAGACTCTCCTCAGTATGGAGAATGTCGATATCTGTGCAGTAATAGACACCTAGTTCAGGGTCCCGAAAGCACACCAGCACTACCAGGTTATACTTCATACCATGCTTTTCGGCCACAAGACTCAGACCGGCCAACAAAAATAGGGGAAGTATCCATATACATCACAGATACACACACCTCCAGGTTAGTAGCACTGCATGAAGCATTAGAGACCATACATGTGCAATTAACAGTGGGCAAAACTGCCTTTCAGTTTGTAGCCTGCTACAGACCACCCTTCCGAACACCACTCGGTATTCCTGGGAACACTGGAGAATATGAAGGTCTCTCCAAACACCATTATATTGGGTGACTTCAACTACCCAAACATTGACTGGGAATACTACTCAAGCCCCAACACCCTTGCACAACAGTTGCTAGAATTTATAAACTCAAATGCTATGGCACAACTGATCACCACACCCACAAGAGGGGAAAACATATTGGACCTGATCATCACCAACATGGGGACTCTATGTTCTACACCAGAGGTATACCCCTCATTGGTAAGGTCAGACCATACATTTAACTCACTGGACATCCATATCCCATCCCCACCCCCATCCTAGGTAATCTTGGTGAAGAACTTCTCAAAAGCAAATGTCACACTTCTCCAAACCAAGGTGGTATCCTTCAAAGCCCCTGGGACAGTGGTAAATATGACTCAGACCACTGAATCCTTTACAAACACATTCTATGGACACCTACTGGAATGCATGGATCGTGCTATCCCAAATAACAACAAGACTCACTCCTCCAAAGCCAGGGGACCTGTCTAGTGGACTCCGGCCATTAATAAGCTATACAACGAAAGGAGGAGACTACTACATGATAGAGCACAATCCTAAAAAGGGAAGGCATCTCTGATCAGTACTAGCAAAAAGCTACAATCACTCATGAATTCATCTAAGGCCCGCTTCTAACGGAAACTTGCACCAGACACTAAGGACAATCACAAGGCCTTCTTTAGTTATGTCAGGAACCTGGGTGGAAACTCCCAGATATGCTGTGAGTTACTGCATAATGACAAAACATACACTGAACCCACAGACATTGCCAACATCCTGGCAAACAGGTTCAGTGCAAATGTCTCCCCCCCCATCCCCCGTAAAGATCAAATGTTCATCCCAACAGAGTGTAGCCTCCCTGACATCACAGATGAACAGGTGAGTGCTGCCCTCTCCAAAGCAGACAACACAGCATCAATGGGACCGGATGGTGTCCCGGCCTGCGTCTTACACGAGCTTCATGACGAATGTAACCCTCACATTAAGTCACTGTTCAATATCAGAGTTACTACAGGATATGTACCCAAGGAATGGCATACAGCAACAGTGGTCCTGCTCCACAGAGGTGGTGCCACAACGGATCCTGGACAATATCACCCTATAGGCCTAACTAGCCTGGTCTGCAAAGCTATGGAGTGTATCGTCATGGAACTCATACACATAGACATCAGGAACAAACAGACACTGGATCCTACACAATTCAGCTTTGTTGTGGGCAGATCTTGCCTCTTGAACCTGTTCAACTTCTTTAAACAGTTACCAGGTCCATAGATGTAGAGAAGGTTGTCCACACAGCCTACCTGGACCTCGCAAAACACTTCAACACAATACTCCACTCGGGCATTATACATAAGCTCACCAGCTTCAATATCGACACATATGTCACAAGATGGATTACTAACTGGATCAGGGATAGCACCCACATGGTCAATATTGCAGGTGCCATGTCTGACTATACACCAGTTACACATGGCATCCCACAAGGCTCAGTCCTGGGACCTCTCTTGTTCAGTATATATTTCTCTGATGTACAGGCTAACACAGGAGGAATATGGCTGACCATGTTCGCAGATGACTGCAAACTGGGTGCCATAATCAACTCTCCAGCTGGCACAAGCATCCTCAAAAAGGGTCTCACAGAGATGAATAAATGGTGCCAGAGCCATGGCCTACAGCTAAATGCCATTAGATGCATAGTCATCCCCCTTTGGGAATAACAATGTGCCCACACATTACCACATAGGTGGTAATCCATTATGTATGGTAGGTGTTATTAGGGATTTGGGGACTCGAGTAGTTGGTACCCTCACCTTTGACAATCACGTTGCCAAAGTGGTTAAACAGACCTTCTATATAGCCCACCTTATCCCATAAGGCTTCACATCTAGATCAAGTGAGGTCATTGTGCCCCTATACTCATCAGGCCCATGCTTGGATACAATGCCCCATTTGGGATGTACCTTACCCAACACCTGCAGCAACTGTAATGGCCCCATAAGTACCTCACCAAGTAGATCTAGGAACTCACACATATGCCCTGCGCAGTTTGGCTAAAGTAACTCCAGCTCTACTCAGTCGCTTACTGCCTACTCGGATGCGATCTGTGACTGTTGTTTAAAGCCATGTCCAACCCAGAATTAATGGACATTCTCCACCTCAGGATATCCGAATCCCTTAGAGCTACACACTCCAGGGACGTAAACCTCAGCACAGATATTAATTGGACATGCTGGAGGGCCAGATTCCTATCCCAGAGGCTCCACTCACTCTGGAATGAGATCCTAGTCCCACATATGTAGAGCCTCCCACTGACCACCTACAGGAGACATCATGACAAGTGGATGGGTGATCGTATGTTTACCCCTGGAATATCTTCTGGGTCCCTGCTAGACAGAGGCACAATAAACAATGTAAATGGGCTATCTTGTGTGACCTACTATTCACAGGCACAGTCTACTAATCTAACAGGGTTGCGAAAGCCAAACACACTCTGGCTGGGCTTATACATGCCCTAGGGCAGATAGCATAATATCAACCTCTGTACCTATGATAATGTTCAGGATGCACATTGTTTATTGATGATACTGATTGCAGGTTTTGTTTTTTCTTTGCTTTCCCACTTTCTTTGAACAACCTAAGTATCTGCAGAATATATTTGATTATGACAGGGTTCCACTATATTATATATATGTGTCTGTTGTCATATAACTGTGTGCACAAGGCAGATTGGTGAATAGTGAGAGGTTCCTGGGTTAACACATGCAACTGCTGGATATGTGTGACCCACTGCTGTACTCAGACATGGCCTAAGTGTGTGAGGATGCCCACTTCGGCCTTTCAGTGTTTTGTTGCCTGACATTTGTCTCATTTATTCAAGTGTGTGAGCATGCCCAGTGTGTCCTTTCAGTATGTTGCTGTCTGAGGTCCACTACATTTGTTGATGTGTGTGAACATGACCAATATTAACATTTATACTATATGTGTGTTGAAAATCAGGTTCTATTGTTACTGCAGGGCTCACCTTTGTGTCATAACTCAAAAGGGATTATACTGTGTCTGCAGGGTTTCCATGAGATACTTTGCATAGACTTATCAATGTTTCTTCATATAGGCTGACCACCAAAATACTGTCATGGTTTAGTGGTTCAGTCCTATGACTATAGTGCACAGCATCCTGGGTTTGAGGACTGTCACTGCTTCATATTTTCATACTGGGCAGACCAGACTGCTTAAAGAAAAGTAAAGCAAATATGACCATGTTTACCTGCTTTTGCCCAACTTTGACCAAACTTGCACAGCATTGCTCAATGTTAACCAACATTGCTGAACGCTGCCCAATATTGCTCAACATTGCCCAAAGTTGTGCTACTTAGTGTGTGCAATTTTGTTTACATATACTAAATAGTGGTAAAAGCTGTTTAGCACTGCTTTATATTGCTTAACACATGGCAATAATGCCTCAGGTGGTTCTGCAGGGCTGCCTATGTTGGATGCACATATTACACTCCCTATACATGTTTGAAAACAGGTCAAGTTAGGCATCCCTTTTACTATATGTGCAAGCCAGAGAGAGGTATCATTTCCAGGGTTCCTACTGAGGCAGTATATATGTTATGCATTGCCTCTTTAACAAGGCCAAAGCATACTGGGCATGCCTCCTTCTGCCTACGGGGGCAGGCTCAGGTTGTTTCTCCTCTGAGTCACACTCTGCCTGTGATGGCCTTGGCAATGGTGGGGGGCTGTTTGGCCTGGCCCTATGCTGCTCCTGCTGCAGCTGTTTTCGCAGGATCATATTATGTAGCATAGCACATACCATGACTATTTGGGAACATGTAGTTGGTGAGTACTGCAAGGCTCCACCAGATGTGTCCAGGCACTGGAACCATGACTTGAGCAGCCCAAACACACGCTTGATTACATTTCGTGTTTGTGCGTGTGCCTCATTATGGCGTTCCTGTTCAGGTATGTGTGCATTTCTGATGGGTGTCATCAGCCACGGCTCAAGTGCATATCCAGCATCCCCCACTAAGTGACCATGAGGGATGTCCCCATTGGCAAATGTCTGGTACAGCTGTGTCAGATGCCAGATATGGGAATCATGGTTGCTTCCAGGGCAGCCAGCACACACATTCATTATTATGCCCTGGGCATCACACACAACCTGGCAGTTGATGGAGGGGAAACCCTTGTGGTTATAGTAGACCCTACCCCGCTCGCCAACTGGTGCTTTAATGTGTATGTACATGCAGTCTATTGCATCCACTCCACTACCTCAGGGTATTCTGGTGTTTGCTGGAAATGACGCATATTGCTGGTCAGTACCTCACGGGAATTGGGGAAATATACATGATCACCAACATGTGCCGACATGGCATTCAGGAACTGGTGCAGTACCCTGGATGCTGATGCCTGTGAAATCCCCATCATATCACCAGTTGGTCTCTGGAAGGTACCTGTTGCTAATATTCTTAGGCCAACACATACCTTGATTTCCACTGGGATGGGTTCCCCTCTGTTGGTTCTGTGTGAGGTGTGGCCTGCACAGCTTAACAATTTTCTGCATGAGGTCTCTGTCCACTCTATAGTGCTCCACTATCTCCAGCTCATGTAGCCCCTGGTAGGTTACCCTGGGCCTGTACACTCTTCTCCGTCTCCTCACTGTGGGTTGCTCAGCAGCATCCACATTGTCACCACCCTCAGCATGTTGCATATGTCGCCTTATAACAGCAATGGCAGCCCCTAACATTTCTTTGTCTCAGTAAAGCTTTTTCAGTTTTCACTTCTGTTAGCTTACTGCAGTGTTGCAGTGTCTCTGAGAAAAACATAGTGGAAAGTTGTTTGCTGAGTTTTAAGTGCTGGGCTGGGCTGGGCTAGTGTACTGCCTGTGTAATTGCCTGATTCTGATTGTTTTCACCTGCTATCTCTGCTAGTACTTTCTGGTTAACTTCCTACTATTTGTTGTGCTTCCTTTTCCCTTTCTGTTTCCTCAGGGGGGCAGCGCCACACACACAAGTGCAAACACGTGTACACCAGCTCGTGCACACATGCTTACACGGACTAAAACTTGCTTATTCTTGCTAAAACATGTGCACACAGGCTCAAATGCACTTACACAACTTTAAACAACCTTAGACATGCTTACTCTGGCTTAAAGGCACGCACACAGGCGCACACGTGCTCACACAGTCTTACTTGGATGTACAGGCACGCACCCATGTGCAAACAAGTTGCAAGCACTTCTACAGGAAATTTTAGTGTTATCCACAGCATACACCTTCAATTTCTTGCCTTTAGCTAGGGTACCTGTTGACACACCTCTTCCAGTGATGAATAACTGACAGCAAACACATGCCACTCTGCTCCAATGAGCTTCACTTCTTTCATACATACCCCCCTCATGATGTCACCTATCTTCTACTCTGATACTCCCCTTATCCTACTCTTACACTCCACTGACTGTGCTCTTTTGCTATGTAAACTTGAGATTCACTATCCTTACCCTCATTTGCATAGGATTGCCTACTAATGCTTGGTTACATCTCTTAGACTGAGCTTCCCCCCTTAGCAACCTCTACTCGGTAGCCATGTTGTCTTTGGACTGCCATTCCCTTGCATTGTATATTATGAATTACAATAAAATCCACATTTGTGGATTTTAATTATTGGTTTTCTGTTTTTTAGAGCACAGCGCGTTTGCGCAGTGCTGTGCTATGCTTAAACATCGGGGATCGGGATAAAAAAAAAATTTCTTTTATTTTTATTTTGCATCGGTGAACATTGCCAGTGGCCGTATTTTTGGCCATTGGCATGCTTCCTCAACTGGATGCATCCTTTTTGTTGGAGCTGTCACGGCTCCGTTTTGCTATTTGCAGAACCGTACTCAGTTGTCAACGGAGTACATTTCTGCGAATAACACTACTCTTACTCGGACATGTTTGGGTTTCCTGGATCACAAATTTACCTCATTTGCATAGCTTTCACCTGCAATTTGCATATCCTAGCCCTGTCCGTGTAAGAGTCGTTTTAGGAGTTCTGTTGCACGCCCCTACCGGCTGTTCCTGGATCGCTCGGTGGACATGTTGGCTGCATGGAGTCTTACTCTACTCTTAGACTCCATACAAGCCTTCGTGAATCCAGCCCACTATCAACAATAATATTCAGTGTGGAGATTTGCAAAATGCCACTGAGGTAAGGGAAACATATTGGATGGCAGAACTATGTGCATATGTTCTGCTCAGTTTAAATGCTTTTATTCCTTTAAAACCTGTGCTGAAAGCTCAAAGACTATGATCTGGTTATATTAAACAGATTTATGAAGTTTATACAATTTTTATGTGTTATGGTTATGTCCTTTATATGCTTTTATATTTTATATATATTTTAGTATGTATTTTCACATATGCATATTTTTATTTTTTTTTTGAGAATGGGTATGATTTGTCAGGAAATTACATTTGCTGTTTTGTGATTCACCAGGAAATTTTTGGGGCCATTTGAGTTCTGCTGATTAGCTTATGACATTTTAAAAGTAGGATATACATAGCTATGCATGTCAGCTAATGGTAGGATCTGATGAAGGAAATTGTTTTCTGAAAGCACTTATCCTGTTATTAATAAATTATTTGATGCTTTTTGTCGTGGTGACCCTGCTACTGTTTGTTTGGATATTGTCTTGGATCTAGAAACATCCATTCAGCACTTCTGCCTGCATGTTGCTCTGTAAGTAAGATTTAGGTGTAGTATTTCTTTTAGAGGCAGATAGGAATATAGTAAAGATTAGTTTAGATGTTTTCTGTATTTATTTGAGACTGTCCTGCAATGTTGTTTTAAAACATTTCCATTGATTCTGAACTCTGTAGTTACTGTGTTGTTCGAGTATTGTCTTGTTTATTTATTATTTATTATTAAATATATTTAAACCTTTTAATTGTGGCTGGTTTATTTTGAAATATATAAGCTCTTAGTGTACTTGCATATGTATTTGGTGACACTATATAGGCCACTCCTAAATAGCCTTGAAAGTCTTGGTCACACTTACCATTTGGGTAATAATAACATTACACAGTAGGATTGGGCACCATTTGTAAGGGCCTTAGAGTAGCTGATAAGTAGTGGCTGGTGGCAGTGATAACTACCTCATAGTCTGGGCAGAAGGGGGTATAGCTACTAAACCTGTGCCAGCCTTCCCCAGGAGTGTCTGTGTGTTTGTATATAAATCAAATCTCAAACTGTGTGTGTGTTTTTGTGTGTGTGTGTGTGTGTGTGTGTGTGTGTGTGTGTGTGTGTGTGTGTGTGAGCTACTTGGGCAGAGACATGAAGCACTGATTGGACAGAGACGGTGACCACTCAGCTGAGATCTTAACCCTATATCTGTGCCACTGGGGAGTCTTATTGGGGATCTGTAGAAAGAGGCAGAAACCAGCCCCAGACTGATTGTGATCTCTATGTGCTCTTAAGGGAAATTGTACTTTACTGTGTGTGTGCTTGTTATCCTCCCAATGTGTACATCCCTCACTGGTGATAATGGTAAGGATTGAGGCTCCTTGATTACTGGGCCAGTATAGGGGTGTCACAACTAGTGTATCAGTCTGCAAGTTATTTTAAGCCTAGTGAGTTATGAGAGATCAGAATGAAACCTTATACTTTGTATCTGCGAGATAAGGACCTTAACCATTACACCAATACCACGCCTCTTGGGACTCCTGGTACTTCAGAAGTATTCATAGTAAGTTGTGGGTACTCCATAGATAAAGGGTTTACCTTTATATTGCCTAAAGCACATCTGCCAAATGTTCACATACTCAAACCGTTTCAGCGAATTTTGTGCAGCTGAATTCTCTACACTTCAAAAACACAGCAAACGTTGACATTTCTGTCCTCTCCACAGCTGAAATGAGTGCTACCATTGATCAAAAAGGGGGCAAGATTTATTCGGAACTTCGGTGTTTGTACTTTTGTGAAGTCGCACATTCAGTTCGCGGACTCTGATTCGGGGATGTGGTTGTTGCCAATATGAAGGTAAACCAGATAAAGACACCATTAGTTTCCTAGTACTCTACAGGGTCATGTGGTCATTGTTGTCCTCCCCCATCAAACCTCCCAAGACTTTCAGCTGTTTCTCCAAGATAAGCAAATGTTTCCAACATTTGTGCCACAATCTTTGCTTTTAAACAATGCACAAGCAGATGATTCACATTATAGTCTGGTACTACCTGTTTTGCTATCATAATGATTAGTCTATATGCACCACTGTGAGTCTTTAACCATATTATATGTTATATATGCAGCATTACAAGATAGTATTTCTAAAGTGTAATTAGTCACTATGTCACAATCTATATACAAGTAACTTAAATATATGGGTATAAAATCAATTATTTGTAGATACATGAAGTATATCTTTATATACAAGTATAATAGATATTTGAGTAAAGGGTTAGTAACTCCTATGTTAGTCTTGGATATCTCTTGCCAAATGATTGTTTGTATTGACTCTAGTTACCATGGCAGGGACATTGTAATATATGACCAAGCTGGAGACCTTAAGGTTGCAGGCAGCAAAGCTTATTGCAAAAATCTAGCAGAACATAGAGAAAGCTATCTCAGAGGCTAATAAAGAGATGAAGAAAAGGCAGCAGGCACCCAATTGGAGGGTGTGCCCAACTGTCTTCATTGGTGGCAGTTGAAAAGTAGGACAACGTTTCAGAGCCAGTGTCCCATCAACAGCAACAGACCTTGAAGAAGAGGAGGATGTGCAATAAGTACCAGAGTTAAAAGGTAATTTAATATGTAGTGTCATGTGTGAGGATCAACATTTGCATGGTTTAGATAAATAGATTAGATCATGTATTGCATACGATCAGATGGAGATTGAAAGGCTAAAAGCCAGGGTGGGAATGCCAAACTTGGACATGGATGAGAGATATTAGAGGTTTGTGTGACTGGATGACAAGTTCTAAAGGGACTGCTATGGCAAATAAGGGAAACTGCCTGTCTTCTGAAATTCTTCATGGCACCCTGGTAGTTTCTAATCTTGTTCTAGAAGCATCTTAATAAATATTACTAAAAAAGGGATATAAAGATAGCACGATAGATAGGTAAGTATATGTATGTGTATTTATTTTTATTTTTATTTATTTATCCTTTGTTGACCAGGTTAGTCCCACTAGGCTAGTAGTCACTTTTCAGGGGAGAGCAGAGGTGATATTTAGCTTACTAATGGAAATTTGTCCAGGGCATCAGGGAACTTTCCCTACTCTTTTCAGTAAATGCTGTGGGATCTTTTACATCCCCCTGTGCTACAACCAACTCAAGCAGATGGGGCCTCAACTTAACATCTTATCTGAAGGACTAAAAACAAGTAGTGCACACTCAGGAGTGTAACATCCCCCCTGCACTATGTTACACAGCAGTGTCAGTAATGCATCGTTACCTTTCCTGCCACTAACACTTGTGTTGATTTCCATCCATCCATCCATCCATCCATCCATCCTCAACCCATTTTCCCATTTTGCAAATGGGGTCAGGGTGTTGCTTCAGCAGTGACAATCATCTAGAGCCAAGGTTTACACCACCGGTTGGCTAGCCCTGCCACAGTAGTTCATCCTTACCACTCACTGGCACACATTCACACCTACGGCCAATTTAGAGTGTCAAATCCACCTACTGCATGTCTTTGGAATGTTGGAGGAAACCAGAGCACCCAGAGGAAACCCACATGACCACAGGGAGGACATGCAGTCTCCACACAGAAGGCACCCCAGCCAAGAATTGAACCAGAGAACCTCTTGTTGTGAGGAGAAAATGCTAACCCCCGCACCACCACAGTGATATATGTATATAAAAATAATAGAAAAAATAGAAAAAATAAAAATGAAGATGAGAGGTAAGTGTTGGGTGATGGAAGTCAAGGACAAGTACATAGCCTAAGTAGAAGATAAGGACAGAGAGAACTAACACAGTTCAGTCCAGAGAGAAAAGACCTACTTAAATTTTTGGGAGAACAGGCCACAGTTCATGTGCAGTACAAATTACTGCTTGATTTGAAAAGAAAAAGAAGATTTCTGCTAGAGGATGTGGCACACTTAAATCTCCCACATGGGAGCCAGAGACATCCTATTAAATTCAGAAGAATCTGGAAAGGCCTTCCTCTCACCCTTCCTGATGATGGGTGAATATCCAATAGAGTTCAGGTAATCTGAGACTTTGTGGTGAAAATGATTGATTACATTAGGGTGTAGGATACCCTAACTACCTCTGGGTCATTTGTTAAATACTTCTACTGGGGTGATATGACTGTGAAAGCAGATGGGTAGCACCACAGAACTGCTGTAGGCTAACATAGGTTGATCTTTTGACTGACTACTCTGACAGACCTGTCTTAGGCCTTCACAGCCTTAGATATAATTGGAAGATATTTGATAATTGATAGATTATAGGGAAAACTGATAAACTGTAGTGGTCATCAGCAGATTATCTAAATTATTAGATTTCAGTCTTGTGATAAAGTGGCAAAGCTAGTTGGGGGGGTCTTGTTGCAGTGGCATATGTCATCTACAGGTATAAACTGATAAAAAATAAGAATTTGTCTTACAAAGTTTGAAATAAAGAGGCATGTTGATTTATGATGGTTTAAAATCAATAGAAATCAAATGGTTTGCTAATGTATATGCAGCATGTTTGTGTAAGCAGGAATCATACTATGATTTCCACTTAAACAGAGTAGAGTTTGTAAGATAACATCATATAATATATGAGTAAAGAGCTGGTCATAATGCAAATATTTTGGGTGTTTTTGTTTTGGGTGTGAGTACCAGACAATGACTATTGAGCTTCAGAGAGAAAATTGCAAAGAAATATTCATGGAAAGCATGAAAGTTTCTTTACTTACTGAAAAAAAAAACTTTAAATTTATGCTCAGAATAGATTGTAGTTGATATGCATCTGTAATACAGGTTTTTGTGCAATGAATGGCAATTGCTTTTCAATTGTTAAAAAAAATAAATGCTAAAATGTTTGGTTTATGAACAGCACATTCTATACTAAGGAATACTTTTCATTGACACTGGCATTCAAAAATTTGTATAAATGCAGACTGCACCAGCTTTTGTTTTCCTAGCATTGCTACTGTATACACATAATTGGTTTGAAATTACTTACCTTATCATTTTACCAAATTGCTTAAAACAAAAGTATCTATTCAAATCATTAAATTACATATCATTGTTTGAGGTGCCATAATTCATATTCGCTAACGTAATCAGCTTTTTTTCTCTCTAATGTCATAGCTATAACTAATTGCACTCTAATTGCAGTGAGCAGGATTCATCAACGAAAATAAAGGCAAAAACCCTGCAATCAACAATTCCATACTCTTATTTCAAATTAACTGCAACAAAGGCTTTATGTAAAATGATCTTTATTTTCAGTGGAATGAAAAGGCGAATGAAAATTTCCTATATTAAATTTATCATCTAAAATTACATTTTCAATTCTGTTCATGTAGAGACACTATAGCAACAGCCTTCTAGTGTGGGATTCTTATTGCACAATGTGTTAGAAAGTAAATATGCATTTCACAACAGCTATGATAATGCTTTAGATGAAAGTGAGAGGATGCAAGATAATAAAAATCAGTTAACAGCCACCTAAATGTTATTTTCACCCTGCTTTGTCAGCAGCATTCAATGACAGAGATATATTTGATGATACCAAATAAGGACCACCTCTCACATTTTTTTTTCTCTCACAGACTGCTTATTTAACCGACTGCTGGACTGTATACAGATTGTAGTGAATAAGCCACACATTTTATGGTATCCTGTCCATTGTAAGAATTGCCTTATTTCTCTTGTGTAACTTTTCTCTTTTCCTTAAGATAATGCTGTGATTGGTGATTGCATGACATGAAATCTATGGGGAGGTTTTTAAGTATTGCATGACTCATCTTTTTTTATTCTGAAGAAGATTTCCAATAAACAGACAAAAGTACTTAACTATAGTCTGACAGTGGCTCCTCATGCCAGTGCTATGTTTGTATTATTTTCCACTTCATACACACTGATAGAGCTGGAGTAGCATTTTAATACAATAAAAAGGGCATTAAAATAATCATGACTAAAAATATAAAGTTATCTGTCAAAGGGCTTGCAATAAAATTAGAGCTGTTGCCTGTAGTGGGAATATATTACTGCATTATCATTAATAATAGAAGTTTAATAATATGTAGTTACTTGTTACTGGTTTGTAAGCTTTTCAATTATATAGAATAAGAAATAAACCAATTATTATTATTAACAGGTATTATTTACTTGTAAAAAGAAAGAAAAGAGATAGTAGAGTGTGTATAAATTGATATAACGTTTAGGCAGAATTTTGCCCTAATTTATTGAGATTGGTAAATCTTCATTCTGAAACTTGACATATAACAGGTTAAAAAGGTTGGTTGCATTACTATTTAATGTGACATCATCAGGTATAGGTGTTAAGTGTTGCACTGTTTTGATTGGGTCTATATTAGAACATCGACTTTTTAAAACATTGAATGTTCTAATATCGACCCCTATTCAGCGAACGCTGACAATATCGAATATGCAGAACAGCAAATTTTTTTCCCAGGGAAAAAATTTGTTGTTTCGAAACACATACACACAACACAAACACACCAAACAAACAGCAATCCACACACATACACCTAAAATCCTACATCTAACCCTACACTAAACTGTACACACACCACTAGCTATCCACTTACCATAACCCAAATCCTAACCCTAAAGTCCGTCACTATTGCACACTCACCTCACCCGCGCCCTAACCCTATCTCACCTACCCTGCCCTAATCCTAACGTCCACACAATCGCACATTTGCCTGACCCATGCCCTATCCCTAACTTACCTACCCCGTGCCCTAACCCTCATGTCCACACAATCGCACATTTATCTGATCCTGACCCATAACTTTCCACCACAGTGCTGAATATAGCAAAGCCACAGGAATGGCCAACCGAATTCCTTCCCTAGGAAGAAATTTGGTGTTTCGCAGCTTCGCTATTTTCAGCGTTAATGAATAGGTTTATATTAGAACATTCAAAGTTGTGAAACTTCGATGTTCTAATATAGACCCATTTTGATTTCTTAATTAGCCAACTTCTTGTCCAGTGAGATTCATAATTAATTTGGCATCTTTAGTTTTTATTTAATTACTATTGTTGAAACCTATGATGTTGGCCCTGTTATAGCTATGACAGTTTCTTCTTTGCTGACTCTTTCTCAGCTTTGCCTCTTGTATGGAAAAGTGCCCTCTCATGGAGTTGGTGTACCAGTTTTTCTAATACTTTAATGTAACTTATTATTTAAATCTCAGTTTCCATAAGAGTTTAAAGATGTTTGTACATCCTTGTTACAGCTTGTTGTCTCAGATTCCAAACACAGATAAGGCAGAGAGTAGAGATTTTGATTAGTCCTATGTTTTTTCCATGGATAAAATTCAGAAGTAATATCACATTATCATGTACACTATACATTTCTGCCCTGCTTCTGTAGTTTCAGATTATTCTTTAAAAAGGGCAGATTGCTTATATTTACATGGGACTATCTTAATATTCCAGTCTTTTATAACAATTATTTGGTCTCCAGTTGGAAAAAATGCTTAATTTCTAAAGCTAACTGTAGTTCCAGGATCTATAAAATTGTTGTTGTCTGTATATAGTCTTATTATGTTAGCTTTCTTTGGTGCACTAATGATATTAACATATATGTCATACATAGTGTCATTTAAGATTTGTCCTTGTCGGTCTCCATTAATTATTACTTCATTGATTACATAGGCTTTCTTTTCAGTTTGATTCATATTTTCTGTATATATTTCCTACATTTTCTCAACAATTGCATATTTATATACAAATTGCTCTTGCAATATTTACCTCTGTAATTGTCAAAGTGAATGCTTTCCCAGGCTGACACTGAAATTGGTTCTTTGTGACCAAAGTTCTACTTGGTAAACAAATTCATAGGATCATAGGATCACAGATGTTTACTAGGCTAATAACCCGGAGGCCATTTCAAGCCTAGTCGATTCATCCCGATGTAATACCATTGATATGCTAGTCAATACCCAGGATTGCATTTAGTAATGACTGCCCATGTCCAGGGGGGTTGTGGGCACTATCCCCGCTAAGAATTTATGATGCCCCATCCACTCGGCCAGGTTCCTCTTGAAAAGTGTGATAGAGGTGCTCTGCTTCACATGAATTGGCAGCCTATTTCAAAGATGCAGCAGTTGCTCGGAGACAAATCTATCCCTCCAGCCATATGAGTTTTGTTTTTTGAGGCTGAGGAGTCTGTTCCAGAGAACTCTTCTTCTAAATATACACTATGTAAATTCATATTACATTGAGTTTGATTTCATTCTCACACTCTGTAAAACTACATTTCTTAGACATTTTTTTCAACCTAATTTGGGACATTTAGCCATTTCTGTTGTTTTCTACTTTGCTTTTTCTAAACAAGTAAATCTTGCACTGTATTATTTTCTAAGTTAAAATTATTGGACTGTGTATCCTCAGCATCCGAGTGTTTTTGGTTTTACTTTCCAAGGCATTATATGTGTCATGTTCTCTCTCACCTCCTAATCCTAGTTACATTTATTGGACCCATGATGTTCTCAAATGTTACACATGTTTGGGCCACTTTAGACAAACATAATTTAGTTAGTTTCAAGATTAAAATATTGTTGTATTGACATATTCACAGTACTACATTAATAATTTGCTTTAATTTTAAAATATACATCCCTGTGACTTTATACCTGGTAAATGTGTCGTCACTTGGCTATACCCAAGTGGTAGAATTTTGAAAAATATATAATACATTCAAAAACATTAATTAAAATGCAGAATAAAAAAATTACTTTTGATTTCTTTTTTCTTGCCTGAAACTGAGCAGTTGAAGAAAGAGATTCAATCATTGCTGCATAGACTAGAGACTGAGTTCACTGATGCTGGTAGCGTACAGCGTTTAAAGCAATTCTGCTTGTCGACACAGGACAATGCAGATAAGCTACGGCAGGACAAAATCAACAAATTGAAGAGAGACTACGAGGATTTTTCGAGGGGCAACATTTTTGTTTGGCCCAAACATCAGCGATCACCTAGGGAACAAAAAGAGCATACCGAATGGTCAACAGTTGAACGTAGAGGTATGAGACGTTCGGATCTCGTCAGAGAGCCACGCCTTTCTGTTTCGGAGCAGTCCTCTCTGGCTACTGGTGAGAAGTTATGCGTTACCAGTGAACGCTTAAATTATTTAGATAATTTTGTAGTAGATGTAGTTGAACCTTCAACAGCTTTACATGTAGGGGGAACCACACAGCGTTCTCCTAGTTCTTCATCTGAACACAGTAAAAGAACTGTAACCGAAGTTACGAGAACGGAGACTGTTAAAAACTTTGTGAATAATCTGGGTACACCAGAATTAGGTACAGGAGCAAGGCCAAAAGTGTTTCAAGGACAGAAGCGTTTTTTGGATCAACTTCCAGCCCCAGTCAAAAAGAAAGGGCCTTGGAAGAGATCGCAAAGCGACGACAGGGAAGTGGGGAAGAAAAGGAGGACTTTGCAGTGACTGTTGAACAACATGATGGTATTGTTTATAATTTATCTTCTTGTGTTCTGTCTGAAGATGAATTATTTGTCTTGAATAAGGGATTAACTTTTGTACCGAGCAAGAGCTGTTTGTATAATGAAATAATTATGGATGTTATGTTATTCTGTAGGAACATTATGTTAAGAGTGATGTTTGGTGATAGCACTGTGAATTGTAATATACCTAAAAAAGCCAGTGGATTTGTACCCCCTCTTACACCTACATTGCAACTTTTTTTGAATGCTTGTGAAAGAGACCTAATGGCATATTATACTCAAGGGTACTTCACAAAATATTTTAACTTAACACATAGTCAAAATAGAGCATTGGATGGTTTGATACATAACAATAATATTATTATTAGGAAAGCAGATAAAGGTGGAGCAACTGTGGTAATGGACACAGACTGGTATAATTACAAAATAGAACAGATGTTGAAAGAAGATACAGCTTATCTTGAGATTAATCCTTTACAAGTTAGATTCATTATAGACAATGTACATAAACACTTGCGTAATTTGAGGGATGAATCTTTAATTACTGAAGAGACATATCCGTTTTTGTTAATAGAGAAACCAGTAATCCCTGTATTTAAAGCTGTGCCAAAGGTACACAAGTCCATATATGACCCACCCCTTAGACCTGTAGTCTCAGGCAGGGGTTGGGTCACTGAGAACATCTCTATATGGACAGAGTTTTTACTTAAACCTTATGTTGAAATGATGAACATTGTGTTTTATATTGCATTTTAAGGACTGAGTTTTATTAAATACTTTTGGTTTACAGCAGTGTCCTGTTGTTTTCGCTGTGCTTTGTGTTTACTGTTTATAGCATTAATTCATGTTCCATACATTTTACAACTTTAAAAATAAAGTTGATTTAGCATTTAAAGTTTTCATTTCATAGCTGTGCTTTTCTTTTGTCATGGAGCTTACTCGTCTTCATTGTTTTCCAGACAGCCATAAAAATATTTTATGCCACTTTTAAATGGAGTTAACTGGTGACCCATTATGGCATAAAATGATGAAGGAAGGGGATAATATAAATGCTAAGATGCTGCAAACATGTTGAATGAAGAAGAGTTATGGAACGCAATATAGAGAATCACACACACACACACACACACACACACACACACACACACACACACACACACACACACACACACACCACCTAGTAAAATAAATTAAACAAAACATGAGAGTTGGCTTCTACTGAAACAGCACTTTTGAATTAAATGAATGTAGTCATTACCTTCAGCTTTGATACATTAACTTAACTTCTGTCACAATGGCTTCAAGTTATAATTCTACTGATACCAATATGTCACTGTTGAAAGTCATTTGGCCAACTCAACTTTCTTTCTAAAATCAATCAGTATTTTTCTTCAAGTACTTCTGTGAGCCAGTGTGGCTTGTGTTTATCAATAAATACGAACCACAAAAACCAGGAAATGAACACAGAAAGGATCCAAATAGGAGCGAAACCAATGCCAAAAGAACCAAACCTTGCTTAAATACAGGACAAATTTATTACAGTAAAGCGCTTTTCGTCTGTGTAGTACACGGACTTCTTCAGACAAAGTTACATCAGTTAAACACAGCTTAAATACATCCCTAAATTACACAAACAATCAAACTTAATTAGGTTAAACTGAGTTAATGGAATAAAGTTAGTATTACCTACGCATTACAAGTTAAATTCAAAAACATTGTAAATGGGTGTATGTTTAAAAGTAGCCTAACAGAAAATGGCTACACTTAAAATAAATACAGGAATATAAAATATATTAATTAATGTATGTATCAAGAAAATATGCAGTAAAACTGCTACTTAAAATAAGTAACAATAAGTACAAACACAATCCCACAGACAAACATAACATGAGACAGTGTGATCTGTAAACCCCACAAACTATTTCTTTAAGGTATTGATCTTATATTTAACCTATTAGTAAATATCAATATGTATACTTATGTATAAGAGTTCATAAGAATGTGTATATAGTGTGTACTTAAATACACTTAAATACATATGTATACATTTAAATTAAAATTGTATTTAAGCAAAATAAAAATGTAAATATAAATACATGACTATGCTAATGCAAATCGTACAGTAGTATTCCTACCCTCTCTAATATTATGTGGGGGTCTTTGGGTGAGTTTATCTTAATAAATTCCTCAATTTAAGCAGAGAACTGATGGAACAACCCTCATTAAGACCAGGGAAAGCGTGGCGTTCAACCTGATCTGCCATCTCAGCTCAAGTGCTTCTAAAAGTAACTGTGATGGAGCACCTCTTTTATTCTCGATTAATTGATCGATGACCATAAATTTAAAAAAGTGGTCTTTGTATAAGGAGATGTGTTTGGCCAACGCGTTTTCTTGCTTGTCCCTACTTATAGCGTATTGGTGCTCATAAACCCTTTCTCGTAATCTGCGCTCAGTTTTACCCACATAGAACCCTTCACATTTTTGGCACTGTGCAATGTAAACAACCATGCGGGTGTTACATGTGGATCTACAACGCAGATTATAGTGAAAATGGTTGACATTAAACCTGTTGGATTCTAAAACATGCTTACACTGGTTGCAATTCTGACATTTATACATGCCAGGCGTTCGAGTGGAGCTGTTGTCGTTGTGTTCCAATAAAAATTTCAAATTCTTGCCTCTTCGGAAAGTAATCTCCGGTTTACTCCCTACTTTTTCTAGAACTGCAGAGTTATTCCTAAAGATGTTCCAATTCTTTTTAATAATTCCTAGTATAGTATAACTATCAATGCTGTAAGTAAGAATTAACTTAGTGTTACTGCATGGGGTGTTACTAGTTGGAATCTGACTAGGTATAACCTCAGTGGAAGTACTTTCTCTAACAGTGTCCACACTAAGTAAAGGTAAATACATACCTTTAAGTCTTTTACTAGTGACTTCTCTCACTAAATTGTCAAGCAAGGAGGGCGGATACCCTCTATGTTGGAACATGTCAACCAATAATTTACACTCATTATGGAAGTCAACTTCCAAACTCACAATGTGCGCAGCCCTAACTAACTGCCCCTTAACGACAGATCTTTTCTGATAGTTAGGGTGACAGCTGCTGCTGAAAATATTAATGCCCTTAAAAAGGAACAGGAATTATTAGATTTTGTTAAGATGCATAGTTTACGTATCTGCAAACCAGACAAGGGAGGGGGAGCTGTTGTTTTTGATAAGGTTGATTATTTCGACCGTATGCTTAACCTGTTAGACAATGACTCTTATGCTTTGAGTTCAAGATCAGAAATCAACAAAGCTTATTCCACCATCAAAAACAGCTTGAATGAAATGTTCCTTGAGGGTCGACTCCAACAAGGACAGTATAATTATCTATCTACCTTACACATTAAGTTCCCTTGTCTTTTTGGGATCCCCAAGATACATAAGGATTTATTTAATCCACCTATGCGTCCATTAGTTGACGGTCGCGGATCCCCTACATACGCTTGTGCCAAACTAGTAGATTCTATTCTACAAAAATATTTGGCACAAGAAGAACAAATTTGTAAAGACTCGTGGACCTTCTTGGCTAAGATAGATGAAATTACTTTCGACCCTAATTTGAATTTCCTCACCATTGATGTTAAAGACCTTTATACCTGCATACCTCTTGACTTGGCCTGTGACTGGGTGGGTATCACACTTAAGAAGAAATTAGCACCAGCAGCAGAAATATCTTTAGTGCTAGAATTGCTTGAGATAATTTTGTACAATAATAATTTCCTACTTGGGGATAATTTCTAGTTACAAACAACAGGAGTGGCCATGGGTTCGCCCTGTGGGGCCAGTTTGGCCAACATGGTTATGTCCTACTGGGAACGTGAATACGTGCTTACCAATAGTCAAGTTATGTGCAACATTGTGTACTATACACGTTACCTGGACGACATTTTTATCCTGTTTAGGGGCAATGAACCTGAACGTAATACGTTGTTAGAATTCTTTAATTCTTCCACTGACTTCTTGGCCTTTACTTCTACATTTAGTCAGAGTGCCATAGCCTACTTAGACATTTGGTTAGTGAAAAACCTTGAACTGGGGAAATACACAGCCAGGATTTTTAGGAAACCTACCTACTCCAACTCTCTACTCCACTACAGCAGCTGTCACCCTAACTATCAGAAAAGATCTGTCGTTAAGGGGCAGTTAGTTAGGGCTGCGCGCATTGTGAGTTTGGAAGTTGACTTCCATAATGAGTGTAAATTATTGGTTGACATGTTCCAACATAGAGGGTATCCGCCCTCCTTGCTTGACAATTTAGTGAGAGAAGTCACTAGTAAAAGACTTAAAGGTATGTATTTACCTTTACTTAGTGTGGACACTGTTAGAGAAAGTACTTCCACTGAGGTTATACCTAGTCAGATTCCAACTAGTAACACCTTATGCAGTAACACCAAGTTAATTCTTACAGCATTGATAGTTATACTATACTTGGAATTATCAAAAAGAATTGGAACATCTTTAGGAACAACTCTGCAGTCCTAGACAAAGTAGGGAGTAAACCGGAGATTACTTTCCGAAGAGGTAAGAATTTGAAATTTCTATTGGAACACAACGACAACAGCTCCACTCGAACGCCTGGCATGTATAAATGTCAGAATTGCAACCAGTGTAAGCATGTTTTAGAATCCAACAGGTTTAATGTCAACCATTTTCACTATAATCTGCGTTGTAGATCCACATGTAACACCCGCATGGTTGTTTACATTGCACAGTGCCAAAAATGTGAAGGGTTCTATGTGGGTAAAACTGAGCGCAGATTACGAGAAAGGGTTTATGAGCACCAATACGCTATAAGTAGGGACAAGCAAGAAAACGCGTTGGCCAAACACATCTCCTTATACAAAGACCACTTTTTTAAATTTATGGTCATCGATCAATTAATCGAGAATAAAAGAGGTGCTCCATCACAGTTACTTTTAGAAGCACTTGAGCTGAGATGGCAGATCAGGTTGAACGCTTACGCTTTCCCTGGTCTTAATGAGGGTTGTTCCATCAGTTCTCTGCTTAAATTGAGGAATTTATTAAGATAAACTCACCCAAAGACCCCCACATAATATTAGAGAGGGTAGGAATACTACTGTACGATTTGCATTAGCATAGTCATGTATTTATATTTACATTTTTATTTTGCTTAAATACAATTTTAATTTAAATGTATACATATGTATTTAAGTGTATTTAAGTACACACTATATACACATTCTTATGAACTCTTATACATAAGTATACATATTGATATTTACTAATAGGTTAAATGTAAGATCAATACCTTAAAGAAATAGTTTGTGGGGTTAACAGATCACACTGTCTCATGTTATGTTTGCTTGTGGGATTGTGTTTGTACTTATTGTTACTTATTTTAAGTAGCAGTTTTACTGCATATTTTCTTAATACATACATTAATTAATATATTTTATATTCCTGTATTTATTTTAAGTGTAGCCATTTTCTGTTAGGCTACTTTTAAACATACACCCATTTACAATGTTTTTGAATTTAACTTGTAATGCGTAGGTAATACTAACTTTATTCCATTAACTCAGTTTAACCTAATTAACCTTGATTGTTTGTGTAATTTAGGGATGTATTTAAGCTGTGTTTAACTGATGTAACTTTGTCTGAAGAAGTCTGTGTACTACATAGACAAAAAGCGCTTTACTGTAATAAATTTGTCCTGTATTTCAGCAAGGTTTGGTTCTTTTGGCGTTGGTTTCGCTCCTATTTGGATCCTTTCTGTGTTCATTTCCTGGCTTGTGTTTATATCGGCCAATCAGCATTTTGGAGGTATGAAGCTAGACCTGGAATAAGCTACAAGTAATCCCACTTGTAACTAACTGAAGGTTAGCTACATCATAAATGTGAAACATATCATGGAAATGTTGACAGCCGTCATTCATAGTGGCTAAAACATTGCTTTGCATTTTACTCCCAGGCAGAGGTTTTGACTAGAGGTTAGAAAGTGTCATGTATCATCAGGACATTATAATTCTGTAAACAAAATAGTTACAGAAAACAAAACAGTTAAAGTAATGTTTGGGAAGCAGCTAGGCATTTAAAGAATAAATGACAGTTTTGTACAGTATTTGGAATTTTTCTTTCAATGGCTTCTCTCTCTCCCTACCTTACACACACACACACACACAAACAAATGGGTCCCATTCATTTTCATTTGACTGACAGTTCACTTTATCAACAAAGAAAAAGGGTGGTTCATTTTATCTAAAATACATTTTACACAACACTACTATTTTACTGATGTTTATTTCATTGAAAAGTGTGTTATGGTATAGAAAATTACTGCTGATATGTTTTGGAGGGGTCCCTATCACTTCATCAAATCCTCAATCCATCAAACCCTATTCATTTAACTTAAAAAAATCAAACATAATTTCAGCGAACACTTACGTCATTAAAAAGTTTTCCCAAGGAAAGGGGTTGGTTGTCTACTGTTACATATTTGCCCTTTTCTCCAATGTAGTGTGATCTCAGAGTTGATATATATATATATATATATATATATATATATATATATATATATATATATATATATATATAATTGGGAGAGGGGGGTGCAGCCCTCCACCTTGGTGAGTTTAAAATTATGGAGTTTGTCTTATGATCATTTTGCTGGCAAAGTGTTTTTTTTTTCTCTAGGAAAACTTTTTCTATGGCCTAAGTGTTCGCTGAAATGAACTTTGATTTTTTTAAGTTTGAAGAATAGAGGTTTGACGGATTGAGGATTCGAAGAAATGATATAGACCCGTTTTGCAGGATAGGGATTACAATGGAATTTAGTATTGATTAGTATTTTTACCATGATAATTCCCTCTGTTTTTTGTGTCACCATCTCTAGAAGTGATCCAGTGTGTTAAGAACATTCTTTTTCTCTGTGGTTGTGCAACTATGCAGTTAATACATTTATGTTGGAGGCAAAACTTTTTGAGATATATTTAGTGTGTATGAAATTGTTAATGAAACATGGTTTGATGAAGTGCAGTGTCAATGAAACATGTTTTAGTCTAGAAGAGACAATGAAATAGTAAGTGTTGAGAGGAGGGGAGAGATAATGTTACTCTGATTTATAGATTAAAGTCCAGTTTGTACTTAGTCTTGAAATAACTACTAATGGAGAAGTTGTGAAATGGTGCTAACTAATTATGAGCAGAAGGATCATCCATATTTTTGAAGCTACAAGAGAGAACATACAGCTAGATTCAATAAAGCCTACATGGTCCATTTACACCATGTGTGTGCCAGAGTAGAGCACTGTTCTGGATTCAGTAAATGGTGGGCACTGCCGTGCAAACAAGGTAAACACCGTGGCATGCTAATTACAGCATAAGCAATTGAACTGTATGCTAATAAACCAATAGAAGATGGAGGAGCTATTCAGCAAGCTATAAAACAACCATGCATACTCAATGCTGGTTTTTCCTGTGAATTCCAAAACATATTGAAATAGAGCCATGGAAACTAGGCTACAGGGAAGGCATGTTAGGGGCTGCTGTTGATTTAATTTATTTGTATGTGCAACAGGCTGAAGTCTGTGCTGCTGCTAATAGACCAAGGCAAATAAGGAGAACAGTTTTCAGACCTCATTTAACTTATCGCAACCTACATGATATGGAAATTGTACAGTGGTACAGGGTGGATAGAAAAATACTACAGGAGCTCTGCAACCTCTGTCATTCTCAACTCAGAGCCAAGGCAAGCCAAGGGGAACCAATCCCAGTGGAGACAAAGGTATGTGTAGCACTTAGAATCTTAGTTGCAGGTACCTTTCAGAGACTAACAGTGGACATGCCGGGGCTGTCACAGGCATCAGCATCCAGGATCCTCCATAAATTTTTGAATGTTATGCTTCAACATGCCAGTGACCACATATAGTTTCCATATACTCCTGAGGATAGGGACAGAAATATGCAGGAGTTCTACCCCATAGCACACTACCCTGAAGTAATGGGTGCCATAGATTGTACACATATAAAAATTAAGGCACCACCCAGGAAACAGGGAAGGGTCTACATAAATAGAAAGGGATTCCATTTTATTAACTGACAAGTTATATGCAATGCCAAGGGAATCATCTTGAGCATGTTTGCTGGCAATCTTGGCAGGTGCCAGCACTCACATATCTGGCATATCTCCCAACTGTATCAGATGTTCACTAGGGAGGATATACCAAATGGTTATTTACTGGGAGATGAAGGTTATGCACTGGAACTGTGGCTGAGGACACCTATCTGAAATGCACACACACCCACTGAAGAACACCATAATGAGGCAAATGCTGAAACCAGAAATATCATAGAGCATGTGTTTGGGTTGCTGAATTCATGGTTCAGGTGCCTAGATAAATCTGGGAGAGCCCTGCAGTACAATTGACAGACATGTTCTGAAATATTTACAGTATGCACTATTCTACACAACATCATCTGAGAAAACAGCTTCAGCAGGATCAATAAAGGGAAGGAATACACATCCCACTACCAATGACAAGGTCACCACAGCCACATGCAGATGAGGAGTCAGAGGGTGAACCAGCAGCTGCTGTGGGTGTCCACAGACATAGTCATGCTCAATATGCCCTCACTTTGGCTAAGATACAATGCATAGCACACTCACTCACCACCTAAGGGCCTAAAACCTTCCTCCTACACACATACATATATTAATGTTGATGCCAGGCAACTCTCACAACCTTTACTTCCCATGTATTGGCTGTGTACTGCTTGCATCACACAGAGTCAGCCCTGAACTAAAAGTGTTGCAGCTGCTGCATTTGCAAGGTAAGTATTGAACCTGGAGTGTATAGTGTAATAATATGAATGAGTGGCATATCTTTGCATTTCATTACCTGGTAGTGTAAGCGAGTAAAAGGCGGGAGAGTTGTACAGAAATGACCTTAACATGTGACAGCAGAGACTTATTTGATTTATATGTGTCCATTACTGAGTAGTAGGCCTCTGGCGTAAAAGATTCACATAGCCACAAAAAGTCAAAAGTAGTGATATTCACTGCATGCCCCAGTTTAGCATCATACGTTTGTACTGAAAAATCATTAAAGAGAAAAATTAGAAAGTAATGATAGACATTGTAGTTTCAAAATTCACAACCCTCACAAAATCATTCACAATAAAGTTGGAAAATTGTGATGCTATCAACTGTCTAACTTTCTAAGAACAATATAAGTCAAAGGTACAATTACCAGTTAAACATCACAAATGCAGATATACTAAGCACAAAGTCCGCTATGCACCATGAGCATCAGACATACAGCTTATGTATCCCTGAATCCAAAAGATACACAACAGGGATATGGCACTGTTATCATCACTTGCACAGGGTATTGTGGGGAGGGGGCAGGAGGCCTAGGCTGACACAAAAGGTTGGTGAATGTGTATGAGTAAGAAAGAAAAACAGGCAGATATGTGGATAAATCAACATATGGCCAGTGAGACAAAATGAGTTTTAAGCTGCACAGCTGAGCCATGTAACTGCTGAGTGTGTCTGTAGGGTCTGTAGGGGTCCACTAGGTGAAATTGGTGTGTGAATGTCTGCATGAACACAGCCAAGCTCTAAGCTAGCTCTATGTCTTGGTATGTTGGACAGGTGTGAGCCATGCATGGTAAAGGTGGCAGTTCATATTTGTCAACCCCAACCAAGAGAACTGGCAAATGAGAATGCCATTTCCCTCCCAGCAGGCATTCCATCACAGACATTGCTTGTTCCATCACAGACACCCCTCATTCCAATGTGTCATTCATGCGATTCATTAAATTTGGAACATGGTAGAGGCAGTCATACATGTCAGCCTGGGTCACATCTACAACCCTAAGCATTTCTCTGGAGCACCTATGGGTGTCTAATGTGTCTATGTCTCCATAATGACCCTAAACATATGTTGATTGGCACGGGAAGAGACACCAAGATCAGATGGATGATATACAGCGGGCCTCCTGTGAGCACCCATAACAACCCTCCTGTGTGGCACCTCGCCCTCACTATGGCTATGGCCATGGGCAACAGGCACTGAAGCTGCAGTGACCACACTTCCCTGATAAATTGCTAAGCCCTCCCCCTGTCCAATATCTGAGGGCTCATTGGAATGGGTAGGCATAGGCCTGCTGGCTATATCCAATAGAATTGCATGGAATGGCTGTATATCACCCTCAGTGTCAGATTAAACCTCTGTACCCCCCCTCCACAACTGTGCCTCTGTTTGGCTACTATCATCATCACAGTCTGCTGATATACTGACATCAGGTGTTAGAAGTACCACACTTCCACTCTTAGCATGTTTGCAAATAACTTCAATATATTGTGTACCCTCTCTGCTATGCTAAATATATATTTTAAACTACTTTATTATAGTATGTACTGTGTTCTTACTCTAAATATTTTTGGAATACTTTGTTATAGTTTTGTACTGTGTTGTTATTATAAATTCTACCATGCTACTATGTATAAAACTTTACCTTTGCATTGCATACTCTATCATGTCTCTTCATGGAACATTTCTCCCCAGGCCTCCACTATTAATGGGCTCTTCTTGGCCCAGTGGACTATCCCAGTAAACAAATTCCAATAAATAAATAAGTAAATAAACAAATCACCTGTGATAATAAGCAACAAACACAGGAACAATTAATAATTAAAATACTATACTCCAATATAAGTTAACAAAACAACAGTACTGCCACTATTAGACAGTACAGCAATACACGCAACAGTCCTGACATCAACATCATACACTAAAATATGTCTTTGAATTGCTCAATATTGACATAAACATTTTTGGCTTACCATCTACAGATGAGGGTATCATCTGCAAGTCAAATGGCCCTGGAAGAAGTTAAGCAAAGGAAGGACAACATCATCACAATTAACAGTAACACAGGGGGAGTGATACTTTTACCCCTTTATATGTACAGTAACTATACTTTCAAAAAGAAGGTGAATGACAACTCCAACCTAAACTAATCATTCAGAATGTGTTGTTAACTGTAGCAGTCTTCAGTCCTCCCAAAATTAAATTCTTGTAAAACAGAAGTAACGTATTGATTTACATTTTTTAATTATACAAAAACCTACCTAGAAGCTCTTCCTGGGACATGCTTCTGTCTCTGTAACTGTTGCACCAATGTTGAGGACATGTTGTTCTGCACTTTCCTGTGAGCTGTCTGCATCCCTGACAGTGGACAAGGACTCTTCATTTGGTGTTATTGGTGGCTCTGTAGCAAGCTCTCCCCTGCTATCCATCTAATCATGGCCCACTGTAGCTGCTCTCCTCTGCGCAGATGTGATCATGTCAGTGGCCCTATGAATCACCTGCTCATATGTCCTGCCATGACCACTAATGGCATAAGCATTGTCGACAATCTGTCATCAGATCTGCATTCTGCCTGACATATCTCCCCATCTTCTTTCAAGCAGTAAGGCACCATGTTGCCTAAAAGTGTCAACGATAAGCTCATTTTCAGAATTAGTAAAGGGTGGTCTTTGAAGATGGAGACACCTGGGTGCTATAGTCCTAGGTGTCCTAAAAGACAACAGATGGATAATACAAATAATTATCACATAACTAGAAAATAGTTCCCAGATAAAACAGAAAAAGTAGCATCTCAGTATTACCCATTGGAGAAACATAAAACAGTCTTGAGATTTGAAATACAAACAATAGCATGGATGCAGAAAAAGGAGAGTAACAATAGCAATGCATTCTTGTTCATGCTATAACAGAAATGCAGCTTTGACCTCCCCCGAAAGAACAGGCAAATGACACATTTAGCTAAGAAATCATATTTGAAATACTAAAAGTGTTATCAAATGAAATGTCCCTGAAACATGTCTATATATTTATCACAAAAAAATCCATTTTAAGATATTACCAAGCTTGTATACATTTGAAATGCCTTAACAAACATGCCCATTGCATCAGTACACTTCTAACTAATGCATACAAATAAAAGTGTAAAAGCCTTTGCTTCAGATTTTCTTAATTACATTCCTGCATATGCAATATGGAGCTGACAAAATGCAAGCATACCTTCTCAAGTCCAGTAATTCTCTTTGCAGATATATCTCAAAGTAATAGCCTCTGTTCTGTGTTCTCCATATAAATAAGTCTCCTCACTTTCACTTTTCCTAGCTACACAGTTGCCTTTTTATATGGTGTAGATTTAGGGCTGTTAGCAGGGTGAAGATGCAAATGAGGTGTGAACTGATTAGAATTGCTAAATCCCAAATACTTGGCTCTGTGTAACAGATGTAAACATAGTGCAGGCACTCCCTCAGGGTTTGTTTTTAATGGATTGCAACTGTGAATGATGACTGGTTAGGAGAAGAAAAACACAACAGCACTGCAGGCTGCCCAACATCCAGTGGGTGTGTCAGGTTAGACTTACAAAGTGTTAGATGTAAAGTTGGAAATGTAACTAAGCAGCACACAATTCACAAGTTATGTTCATTAACATCCAACCTCCCCTTCATTTGTGGCAACTGCATATGATATTATTTCCATTTAATATCCTCACACATTTTATGGCCAAAAATATAGAATGGCTTACAGACTGCATGTCTCATATTACTGGTCAGATAAGAGAAGAATGACCAACAAATATAGAGCGGTAAGACAGAGCTGTATATTTGCAAGCAATAGTCATAACTGGTTGTGTGATCACTTAGTGCACTACGTCCAAAAATAATGAATGTGCAAATAACAGTTGTATGATTTCATATTACTGTAGATTATGTTGCAGATGGTTGTATGCAGAATTATTTCAGTTCATTGCTACAAAGCTGTTTGTGTTGCAAAGAGGGATAAGGCACCCTCCGTATGTTCTGAAGGTTCATTGGAGTGAGAGTTCAAATGCAGATCTATGTAGAAATATTTCATGTGAACTAACATTTTCTAGTGAGTATGCCATAGATTGCTTTTTGTTCTTTCTTTTCTTTTCTTTCTTTTTTTTTGGGGGGGGGGCAGTGTTTGCCCAATGCACTGCTTAGCACAATCACAGGAAACAGAGGAAAATTAATGGCAGGTTTGGCTGTGCTTCTCTTGTTTGCATAAAATGTAGCAGTGCACGAACTGGACAACTGGACCACCCAGGAAGCAGACGGAACACCTGCAGACAGGACCCAGACAGCTAATAATGGAAACTGGATGCATTCAATTAATTCTATTGGGCACCAAGCAAACCTGATAAGTGGCATTGCATAACGGTTGACACAGAGACCTTATGAATGTCTAGTAAATTAAGGAATGTCATGCAATTAGTTCTGAGGCAGCAGGTGTAAGCATAGGGCTGGGTTCTAGTACTGGGTGTGCAACCTTTTTTGTTACTGTTGTGACAGTGCAGTTTATAACAATGAACTGAAAAAGACACAAGTGTTATTTCAACATTCTTGTGGCAATAGGTGTAAGTGTAGGACTGCTATACACATGGTCCTGGGTTTTAATATACGATATTCCATACGCTTTTACTGTTGTTCCACTTCCCATTAAATTCACTCTCACTTAAAACACATTAGATAGTGGAGCTGATATGAATTATATGCATGAGGAATGAGACACCATTATCTTGTTTTCAGATGTATGACTGAGGCTCTACTGTTTACTATAGTTCTGTAAGTATAATTCTGTTATCTGGGTTTACATGGCCTTCACAATTACTTAAGACACATAAACAACTGTATATATATCCAGTAACCTTGTCAGGTCACACACATACATGTGTAACAGCTCATACTGTCACCTGTATTTATGTATGATTCCTGACTATGTCTGAGCAGTACTTCTTCTGTGACAAAAATGGAAAATTAACACCGTGGAAGAAAATGTTTTGTCCCTTATGCTGAGATTTAAATTCCGCAGTGTAAAAGTCAATTTTTTCAGTGTATGAAGGTTAAAACAAGGTCATTACATTTATGCCTCCAGTGCATGTCTGCAAACCTAACTCACCTAACAGCTGCCTTCCAATTTTCAATATATATTTTCAGGCTACATCAGGAGATACCCCTCAAACTAAGGCCAAGTATCAGATTAACCTTCCAGTTTCAATTATTTAATTCCTCCCTGCTTAACATTGTGGAAACACATTGCTCAGGTTTGCCCACTACCATTAATCTCGATAACTGGAATTGGTGGGAAAGCATCAGTCTCCATTGGTCTAGTTTTGCAAGTAGACATGGCTGACATTAGTTGAGAAGGTGCCAGGCTTAGGGCACAGAGGTGGGGTGTCTGGGAGTCTAGGATATTTACTGGACTCCTGGTAAAGCAGCACAGCCAAAGGCTTCTGCAGGGGGACTATTCTGGCTCTCAGCACAAGTCTGAGGCATGGAATAGTTTGGCCCAGGATGTATCCAGCACCACTGTTATCCCACACACTGGAGAACAATATAGGCATCATTTTAATGAACTAGAGAGGAGAAAAATTGATACTCTCAACCATTGGTTGGAAGAATTTGAGACTGCAGACAAACCACAGCTGTGTTACTATTTAATTAAGAGAGTACTTGTAAGACTTAGAAAGCTTAATATGGGCAAGAATGGTATGCATAATGGTCTTCTGTTCTTTTCTGTCCATTCCCCAGTTGCCAGGGAGCAAGATTTCAATGTGCAGGCCCATGTTGCTCGATTGGAGAACAGAGGGAAGCAAGTGGTATGCATGCAGCAGAAGAGAAGTGTTACTATATCATTACAAGATAGCTTTTTTGGTATTTTATAGAGTTGTATCAAATTAAGCATGCATATCCTAACTGTAAAAGCAAGTATGTATGCGTGCATTAGTCTGTAGCACAAACCAATTGTAAAACTCCAATATTAGACTGTAGTCTGAGGATGGGGGAATCAAACACCACAATTCAGAACAATACAATACTGTTATTTCTTCAATAATATTTACATTAAATTAAAAAATCTAGACCAGTGGCACAAATGCCCTACTGTAAACTGTAATCTGTATAACTGAAACATGCATATATGCAGTATGCACATTTCAAGGATTACTTTCAGCAATCTGTAGTATAGTGTGTATCTGTTAGAAGGCATACTTAAATGTAATAATTAAGATAAAAAAGTTGTATAATTGTATTAATGCATTGCATGTCACACATGATGGTACTAATTTTATCTCTTTTCCCTCACCCCAACCATTATCTCTTTTTTTATTTTCTGTTATGTGTCATCTAAATGTCTGAATGTTGTCCATGTGCACCACATCACTAAATGCTCCACAGCACAGTGAGGTAAGCCAGTCTCAGTGGAGTAGCTGACCCTCCTCCACTGGCTCCAGCACCAATGCCCAGCACATCAAGGAGCCAACCTGGCAGCACAGCCTCTGCTGTCCCTTGCACTATCTGTGTCCTCATGTAGTCCTGCTTTGGAAGCTGGTGCAGTGATACCCTCCAGGAGCAGTGGCTGAGGTGATGATTTCATCAGCCTCAGCAAGTTACCAGGGATGGTCCATAAGGTTATCTGCTGCACCAATAGTGTACACATATGCCAGATGGAGAAGCATCTCTCCTTCATGGAATGTAGCGGGAGGAGGAGGAGACATCAAGCACTACAGCCACCAGTGAAGTAAGGAGACAGTGATGACAGTCCAGTGGGTGAGGACTCGATTCTCACTGTCTCCAAGCTTGATGGGCATAAGCCTGCATTGTCCCCTCCCTTACCCCAATCATGGTGTCCCCCAACATTTTGTGTCCATCATCCCTCTTTCTTGTCTTGTTTGTCTTGTATGTTTGCAATTGCTTCCTCACCTACCCAACTTACCTGACACAGACATACCTACATCCCTTCCCCAACATTTCTCTCTTACTAAAAAAAATGGGCACCTTTCCCACAAAAAAAAAAAAAAAAAAATCTTCTCATACATAGCTCTTCATTTTGAACATGTCATCCTGACACACTTGATTTGGTTCAAATGACTATAAAACATGATTGCATTGTGGTCACCCATTTTATGAAGGTGACAGTCCAAATTCAGTTAATATTTTGCACATATTTTCAGTTTACACTATTAAAAAAAGGGATAGCTATGGTTCTTTCCTACCTCCCTCCTGCACATTCGTGTACTGCTTTCCCTTTGTTCTTCCCCATGCTTGCTCCCCATTTCAACACTTTCATATCTACCCCATTTTAACACCTTTAATTTGGTCCAAAAACAGAATCACTCACAACACACATAAGTAGCAGAATAAAATCAACAGATCCCTTTACTGTTTGGGCTCTGTGTGTGCAGCAAAAGTAAGTAGTGGCAAAATGCTGTGATTACCTCTGCTCAATGCCGCCTAAACCCACTATTGTATCCCAACACAGTGCAACACATGGACTGTAAAGAGTTCATGTCATTGCATTATCAATGGTTATTTAAAAGTATTTAACTGTATTGGATACACCTGGAATAGAAACCAGTATCATCTGGGCTCAAAAAGAAATATGTCAATGCATTTACACTTCCTGCCACAGTTAAGGAGCAGTTGTGTTTCATAGACTTAATACTAGTTCTCACTAAGCCCACTGCTTAGCTACATGCATAAATGAATAGTATTGAAAATGTGTATCTCGCATGGGCAAACACTTTGCCAAGCATTGCGCAAAACCACTCCTCATGTTATGGAAAAGTAAATATTATATATTACTGCTGTTTACTGTCCATTTCCTGTCTATGACATGAAACTACATGTGTAAACATAAAAACCTGAAGGCCCTATCTAACAATATGTCACATGTTTACAAAACATCCATAGGCTGCCTCCCCCCCAAACACTGCAATCCTGGCATCTCAGTACTTTTTCCACACATATATCACCTACACTACAGAAATTAATACTGAATGTTGTTTGATATGCAATTCACATCAATCTGGTAACATGCAGAACTAGAACTATGGACCCATAAGCCTAAAACTCCTTATCTGAAAGGCTAAGCAAGGAATTTGTATGGACCTTATCCACAGAGACATAGGAGACCTTTAGCACACTTGACCCGACCCATTTTAGTTTTGTCAATGGTAAATCTTGCTTAGTAAACCTAGTGGACTTCTTTGATACTGATCCCAAAGACCTGGATGAGGGATAACAGGACATCCAGCCTATGATGATTTATTCAAGGACTTTGACACTATCCCCATTCAGGAATTATAGAGAAAATCTCCCATCTGGGATATAACCCATACATTATTAGATGGAAAGCTAACTGGCTCACAGACAGAGCACACACTGTCAAAGTTGGTGACTGCACCTCAACATCTAGACCACTTACCAATGAAAAACCACAAGGATCTGTACTGGACCTTCAACTATTTATAAACTATTTCTCTGAAGTCCAGGCAAAGGTAGATGATCAGTGGTTTAGCAGGTTTGCAGATGACTGTCAACTGTATGCAGTTATATTGAGTCCCTCAATGATGGTAACATATTACAGAAGGGCCTGACACAGACAAATGATTGGTGCCAAACTGACAGACTGAACCTTAAAGCAAACAATGCTTCATTGTTCCCATTGGCAAGGAAGTACTCCTGATAATTATGATATACATAGCACCTCTCTAAACTCAAAGACAGTGTTGTGAAACTTGGAAACACATGGTGATTGGAATCTACAATTCAATCACTATGTGACCATAGTGGTGAGATGCACATTCTACATTGCACAACTCATAAATAAGGCCATCACATCCAAGACCTGGGAGATCATAGCTTTGTTGTACTCTAACCTTATCAGACCACTAATTGAGTACAATGCTGCCTTGTGTCTGTACCTCACCAGGCTTTGACAGCAACTAGAAAAAACACAGAGGTTTGTGACGAGGAGAATCCAGGGCCACCGAAACATGGCATATATATGGAAAGACTGAAAGACCTGTCACTGTACTCAGCATCATGCAGGCTGCTGAGAGGTGACCTATGCCTGGCCTACAGAGCAGTCTCAGACCCTGCCTTACTGGAAATGCTGGACATCTGCAAATTAAATGGGCCAAGAATAACTTGTTCCAGGGATCCTAACCTAGCCTGTGACATAAGCAAAACATGTTGAAGATACAGATATATCTCCCATCGATTGACATTCCCCTGCAATAGGGTCCCACTGCATGTGAAGCAAGGCTCCACAATGACCCTATTCAAGAGCAACCTTGACAACTGGATGGGTGATTGTAAATTCACCCCTGGGGTGGGACCCATGTCCGTCATGGACAGGGCCAGTCGATGCTATGCTCAATAAGGGTACTTGTGTTTTCACATAGCTAGGCTTGTAAACACCCTAAGGCAATTAGGCTAGTAACCTCCTATGAACCTATGAAGCTATGAACCTATGCAGGCCTCCCAACATCTTCTGACCAACATGGCCTGCTGATATCATCCACTATAAGTTGACCTGCATTCTTGTAAAAGTCAGACTAGTGCGATGGCACTTGCATAAAGTACTTAGTTCTGTAGTCTGTGTCTAGAGAGAAGAGAAGAAGTGTATATCCTACAATTACTGCTCCAGTGACATGGAGTGACAGTATTTTGATACTTGCACATGCCTATGCATCCATTTCATGCAGGCCTCACAACATCTTCTCTCCAACATGGCCTACTGATGTCATCCACTATAAGTTGACTTGCAGACTTGTAACAGTCAGACTTGTGCCATGGAACTTGCATAAAGTACTGAGTTCTGTAGTGTGTGCGTGTGTGTGTGTGTGTGTGTGTGTGTGTGTGTGTGTGTGTGTGTGTGTGTGTTTGTGTGTGTGTGCGTGTGGTGTGTGGTGTGTGATGTGTCTGTGTGTGGTCATGCTCTTGCTTGACATTACAGAGAGCCTTTTACACCAGGATGTGGGACACTGTTACTACCATATTCTCCTCAACAGACACTGCTAATGTCATCAGCTATAAAGTGTTGTCTGAGACACTCCAAGTCAGATGAGCTGTGGTGCTTGCCTTAAATACAGAGGTCTGTAGTCTGTGTACTTAAATAGGTAAGGGTTCTATTCTTGTTGCAGTCAACTGTGTGTGTGTGTGTGTGTGTGTGTGTGTGTGTGTGTGTGTGTGTGTGTGTGTGTGTGTGTGTGTGTGTGTGTGTGTTTGTGTTCTTGCTTGAAATTACAGAGAACCTTTTACACCAGAATGTGGGACACTATTACCATATGCTCCTCAACAGACACTGCTGATGTAATTAGCTATATCTGATTTGTGCATATGCTCTATTCCCACTAGAGCAGGGTCAGAGACTGGCCTGGAGGGCAGGCAGAAATCACATCATCCTATACAATACAGATTACAGTGACATGGCTTTTAGTTTATCCACATACATCATGGCATGGTCTGTAAGCCCTGTGTTTTCTTGATGAGAAAACCCTATGGTCTCTTCAGCTGCTGTATGTGTCTAGTGAGGTACATGTACAACAGAGCATTATACTCTATTATTGTTCAGATGAAGTTCAAGTACAGTACTGTCATACAATCCTAAGATCTGAATATGATGGCATGACTTATGATGTGCACAACATAGACTTTCAATACCAGTATGGACTCTTGGTGGTTGAAGTTCAGATTGCTATCTACATCTGTTCTCAGGGATTGCGTCTCTGGGTTTCAGCATAGCAGGACTGTTGTCAATGCTATAATTAGCTTGGCTTTCCACTTTCAGAAGGGCAACAAAAAGACACATTTCTGTATTTATTTCTAGATTTTGTGGCTATGTCATCAATCATTTGTCTGTGTTAGTTCCTCCTGTAGTATGCCATCATCATTGGTGGATTCAATGATTGCACCCAATATGAAGCAATCAGCAAACTTGGTAAGCCAAAAGCCATATACTTTAGCCTGAACTGTTGAGAAATAGATCACAAACAGTAAAGGGCCAAGCGCAGATCCCTGGGGTTTGCAATGGTGACAACTCTACTGGTACAGGTTGATTCACCAACTTTCACAGTACGTGTTCTGTCCATGAGCCAATCAGTTACCCATCTAGTGACATAAGGGATAATCCCTAGCTAAAAGAGTTTCTCAATGATACCTGCATGGGGGATTGTGTCAAAACCCTAGGACAGATCATGATAAGCAGTATGCACTGTCTTACAATCATCCAGGCCTATCACACAGAATCAATATGCTGTGACAACATCAGAGATCACCTATGGTGTGACTCAGCAAATACACCTTCCTGATATGGTTGAATACATACTTCAACACAGCCTACATATGGGCTATGTTCCCAAAGAAGGGTGTACATCAACATGTATCCATCTGAGTTGGGGAGGACTTCACCTGATGCATGCATGTATAGACGCATCCTGACTATTCTCAACTGTGAGGTAGACCAATATGTCATTATGGTCCTTTTCTAAATGGATACCAGTAATATCCTGGCTGTGTGCAACAAACCTGTATGAGTTGTTAATGCTACATCATGTCTGTTACATCTGATAGATCTCTTCAAAGAGGTCATTGAGAGCATGCATGATGACAACACTGTCATCTTGTGGAACCTGACTAGGCCAAGGCATTTGACACAAATCCACACTGAGGTATTCAATCAACACTGTCAGATGTGGCCATAGACAGCTATATCACCAAATGGGTAGACCAGTGTATCACATATATGGCATCTCATTATGTTGAAATGTGTGAAGTAATCTATAGCTCAGGTTGGGTGATCAGGTCCATACATCAGGGCTGTCTCTGCTAGGCCCTTTCCTGTCCATTCTTTAAGTAGTGGACATCATAGATGACATACACATCCTGTGTCCAAACAGCTGCCCGAAGGACTACAGATTGTCGACAATTATTGACTCCAAATGTGATATTAGTATAATACCAACACTTACCAAAGATTGCTGCCACAGCCATGACAACATCTACAATGAAAAGAAAACAAAGGGGAGGATTTGTTACATCAGGAAAACAAACACACAACCCAAGTATAATGTGGATATCACACCATATATTCAGACCAATAGGTATGTGACTAGTGTCCTGGCATAGATGGTAATTGGAACATCCACCAGCATGTTTTCGCAGTGCTGACTACTTTCTTGTGTGTAACACAAGTACTGAGTATGTGAAGGACATCCACATCAGAGGCCATAATACCTCCATTGTTCCCAGCCTTCATCACACTAATAACGGAGTACAATGCACCCTTCAAGTGGCTCTCTACAGATCTTTCAGTGATGTGTAAGTGTACCACCTATGTCACAATGAGCTGTCACACAGTTTATTGGCCACACCTAGTTATTCTTTTTGTGGCATAGACATGACTGTCTGATGATGCAGAACACCCATCAAGTTACACCAGATGCATGTGTGCTACCTGGTCTGGTAATGCACACACTACATACATAGGAGTTTGACAACATTAATGGCATGGATATCATTTGTGACAGTGTGGATTGTGCCATACATCTACATCTATATATATATATATATATATATATATATATATATATAAATAAATATATATATATATATATATATATATATATATATATATATATATATATATATACATATATTTCTCCAAAGCCGTCATGCTTCTTAAGATAGAAGTGGTGAACTTCATGACACCCATGCAGATGGACAATACAGTTACGACTACTGAATCCTACACAATTGCACTTTATAAGCACTTACATGAGTGCATGGATCATGCTATCCCAAACAGAACCAAGATGCTATCCTCCAAAAAAGGAAGCCAATCTGGTGTTCCCCTGCCATAAACAAACTGTACAACAGAAGGAAGAAACTCTTGCAAAAGAGAGTAAAATCCCACGAGTGGAGGAGCTCCCTGGTCAGCCTCAGTAAGAAGCTGCGATGCCTGATAAAATCATCCAAAGCTAGTTATGAAAATAAAATTGCCACTGATTCTAAAGACAATCACAAAGCATTTTATAGCTATGTCAAGAATCTCAATGGCAACACTCAGAATTGCTCTGAGTTACAGCACAATGGCACTAAATATACAGACCCAACTGATATTGCCAACATCCTGGCAGATAACTTTACCCCCTTCTCACCCCCTAAAGAGCCCATCTCTATACCGGAAGAATGCAAAGTTCCTGTAATCACGGCTGCACAGGTAAACACCACACTCTCCAAAGCCAAGAACACAGCATCCATGGGACCAGACAACATCCCAGGCTGCGTTCTACATGAACTACAGAATGAACTGGCACCCCACCTATGTACCATGTTCAATCATAGCCTCACCTCAGGCTTTGTGCCTGCTGAATGGTGCACAGCAACGGTTATCAGACTGCACAAGGGGGGAGCCACCACGGACCCGAGGAACTACTGCCCCATTAGCCTGACAAGCCTGGTCTGCAAGGCCATGGAACGTATCATCATGGAACTTATAAACAAAGACATTGGTAATCTCCAAACTCTGGATCCCACCCAGTTCGGGTTTGCAAAAAGCAGATCATGTCTCCTAAATCTGATAGACTTCTTTGAAGCAGTCACCAAAGCCGTAGACAAGGATAAGGTGGTTCATGCAGCCTATCTAGATTTTGCCAAGGCTTTCGACACCATCCCCCACTACGCAATTATAGATAAACTCACTAAACTAGGTATAAATCCATATGTCACAAGATGGGTTGCCAACTGGCTCACTGACAGAACTCACACTGTGAAAGTAGGAGACTCCACATCCGACTTCAGACCAGTGACAAGTGGAGTACCACACGGTTCAGTCCTGGGTCCTCGCCTGTTTGGTATCTACTTCTCTGAAGTACAGGCTAACACAGAAGGTCTTTGACTAATGAAGTTTGCAGATGACTGCAAACTAGGAGCCATAATCGAAACTCCTAATGATGTGGACATCCTACAAAAGGGCCTCACTGAGACAGATTCCTGGTGTCAAAGCCATGGCCTCAAGCTCAATGCTAAAAAGTGCATTGTCATCCTCTTTGGTAAAAACTCTGTACCCATGAACTACAACATAGGCGGTAGTTTACTTAACACCAAAAGTGTGATGAGACCTTGGGACTCAGGTGGACAGTAGTCTCTCCTTTGATAATCACATCACCACAGTAGTCAGGAAATCCTTGTACGTGGCACACCTCATCACAAAAGGTTTCTCATCCAGAAAAAAAGAGGTCATTGTTCCCCTCTACTCATCACTCATTAGACCCATTATAGAGTACAATGCCCCTTTTGGTATGTACCTCACAAGACATCTACAACAACTGGAAAGGCCGCAGAAATACCTTAGAAAGAGGATTACCGGCCTCAAACAGATGCCCTACGCAGACCGTCTCAAAAAACTCCAGCTTTACTCCGTTGCATATCGCCTACTCAGAGGTGATCTCTGCCTAACATACAAAGCTATGTCAAACCCAGAGCTTTTGGACATGCTCCACTTAAAGAAATCCCAATCCCTCCGAGCTACACGCTATAGGGAACTAAACCTTGTCACCACAATAAACAGAACATGCCAGAGGGATAGATTGCTGTCCCAGAAACTTCCCATACTCTGGAATAAACTACCTATCTATATCAAACAAAGATCCTCATTAGCACTCTTCAAGAAAAATCTTGATGATTGGATGGGAAATAAGAAATTCACCCTGGGGATCACTTCTGTGGCTCTGCTCGACAGTGGCACAGGAAAATAATTTTCTTGGGTGGCAAAAGCCAAGGTACCTTTTTGGTTGGGCTTGTATAGGCCCCAGGGCAGATATCCTAGTACCTACCTATGAGCCTATGAACCTATATATACATATATATATATATATATATATATATATATATACATATATATATATATATATATATATATATATATATATATATATATATATATATATATGTATATATATATATATATATATATATATATATATATATATATATATATACATACATATATATATATATATATATATATATATATATATATATATATATATGTATATATATATATATATATATATATATATATATATATAGACAGATAGATATATGCCATACACATCAGTCAACTAGCCTGTATTGCTCATAATGTCACATACAGGTATAGTAGTATCCCTCCTAACACCTCCAGCAGATGTTACAGTGCAGGACAGTGTGCATGATTACCCTCATAGAATTTGTAGATATCATAATAGTTGTACAAGTGTGTTTGCGCAGCATCATCTTTTATCATGCTAAATCACATATGGTATGTCAGAGGCATGGAATTACTGGTGGTATTATTCTGATATTGTCCATGATTATGGTTGATTCTTTTAATGTTATTAATGAGCCTTTACCTGTGTCCTACTTGCTGGAGACCTCTGCTAAAATGACATTCATATTTAGGCAAATCAGTTTGCACAGCTTCACAATATGCACCCTATCCCAATTGTAGGTCGGATCCCTGATAGATGTTCTCTGCATTATTCATGTAAGGATGCTTATCTCTTACAGACATTCTCCCCATTGTTGTGTCACCTTATTGACAGTCACATAATACACATTTTCACTGTGCAGTCCCTACTGCACTGTATAGATATATGATTGATGTTGCTGCTACAGTCATCTTTCATTGACATGCCCTCATCTTCTGTACATTGGGTTGTTTCACCTGTCCTCTTTCCCTGTGTTCATTCCTACAGTTCATCTTTGTGTACCTGTTCAACACACACATTTCCCCTGAGTGTTTGTTTTACATGGAAGTCCAAGTACAATTACAGATCATTTACACAGCTTCAGTACAGAATGCCAGGAATGGGATATCACAATACTATGCACTGTAGATATACTATCCTGTACTGTGTTTGGACCATATATATAGCATTCATACCTCTCAACTTTCCAGATTTTCACAGAATGTCTGGATGTGTTCCTTATCAAATTTGTAGCTTTCTCCCATATAACTGGCATGATCTCAGGACTGATGTGACTCAATATTACATACATTTGAGTTTCATACTTCAAATCCTTCAGAACATTTAACTTAACACACATTCCTGGTTATTCTAGCATATTTCTATAGGGCAAATATGTCAAATATGTCCCTATTTCTGGGTCATTGCCACCCCCATTATATCGGCCTTTGTCCAGATATCCTGCACTAACAGTTTGTAAGCTATCTGTGAAGCCCCGGTGATCATTGTGGCATTTTGTGCAAAACCACGGACCGTCTGTGCTCTGGGTTAAGCATGAGTGCTATTCGTGTTCGCTTACATGGTTTCCTGTCCAGCAACACTGTTGTCGGCAATGAAATCTCACTTAAATGCTGTGAGCAGCATGAATATGCATTGTGTGCTGCTGCCCACAGTGCACACATGTAAACTCAGTGTTGGCTTTGGGCAAAGTCTACATGGAGTTTTTGAATCCCAGGGATAGAGGTTTTAACATGAGTCTATGAGATTTGGTAGAAATTAGTCTTTTTATCACAGGTTTTTAGCTGGCATATACCAATACAATACAGGGGCTATTTTAGGATATTTACTTTAAAGAAGCAAGACAAACTTGTCTAAGAGCATCTGTAAGTCTTCTGGAAATTTAAGTCATTTCATGGACTGCAAAGTGACACAAGGGTTGGATTTAGGATGTCAACCAGCAGCAGACTCAACTATTTTAATCTTGTGCTGGTCAAGTCAGATAACAAAGTATAATGAGGTTAGTGAGTGCATAGAATAAATATATAGTGCTGAGAATCAGGAAACCATAAGGTGTTATGAATTTAATGTTGATAACTATGATTAGTTTAAAGTGGTAAAAAAGATCAAGTTTTTGACTGGCATTGAGAGATACCTTGTCAATGAAAGTCCACATTTATTTGCTAGCCACTTATATCTCCCTGATACCTTGCTTTTCAAGGTTTGCCAAAACCTGGTCTCTGTGACCTCCTTTTCCTCAAAAATAAAACCTATCAATAAACACACATTCCAGATTCCTAGTTCTATTGCCAAACTATTAATCCTATAAGTTCATCAATGAGCCCCCCTTACCTTTGGAAGAAAATTCACTTACATATTAGATACTTTAAGATCCTGGTAATAGTCAAGCTTAAATTAGATGATTTTATGGCACACCATATATTCCTACTAGAAGTCACTGGTTTCAAACTTTTAATTAGCCAAGTCAAACATTATCAGATTTCTGTACTGCCCAATCCACATTTTTCCAGTTTTCTCCTATTTCCTTTCCTTATAGTATAATCCAAAGTGAAAAAAAATATGTTTATTCCTGTAGAATTAACTATAGCTCCTGGCATCATCTTCTGAACTATTAACTTACCATCAAAGGTTCTTTTTCTTCTGTGGCACCATTGACTATGTTTACAATGGCCTACTAGGAACCTATGAATCTATGAACCAGGCTAAACCTGTAATTGGTGATTGTGTGATCAGAGTTCTACCATGGTAAACAAAATGAATTAAATAAACAAATGAATGAATGAATAAACTATATCCCGCTTGACAACACCTCTTCTGTGGAAAACTTTGACTCTAAACATATTCAGTAAAAAAAAAGTAAATTCTAAGCTTTAGAGTTGGTCAAAACATTATTCAAATGTTGTATTTACTTCTGCTACCAGGAGTGAAGAAACCAGAAATGTTTAACATCTGTATGTAGGATTAATTAAGAAGCTGCACAAAACAATGGCATGTTACTAACAAAGAAGTTAAAATGCAGGAGTTCCATAATATAGCCTTAATGAATAACGGTAAAAAAAAACAGCATAACTGCTACTACTAAAAATGGCATATATGCTATTACTAATTCATTTTCTTCTGCTCCTTTTGGCTGCTCCCATTAGGGGTCTCCACAGCAATATAGTACTACTGCTAATAATAATAATTCTTATTATTATCATTATTAATATAGTAATCCATATTTCTTGTCTTTGGATATTTAAAAGTTGGACTAGCTGATACGCAGTGGTGACTTCAGGTTCCTTTTCTTGGTAGGGCACAAATGAGATAGCTGTAGGGCACATAGCAGATATGGGAAAAAAACACCAAAAATACCATAGAATTTATATATAGGATACATGGTAACAATGTATTTGTAATATGAAAGACAGTTCTCCTATGAAAGAAGAGAGAATTCCATAATCATACAAATCTTGGCAATGTTTATAACCCAGAAAAGATAATAATTTTTCATGCTCAAGGATTATGGTTTGGGTGAAGTGTCAGTATGTCCAAAAAAAAAAATAATTGGCTTCAATAATTGCCTTAATTTTTAGTGTCATTCAAAGGGGTCCAGTGCTTGTTAGCCTGGGAGGATATGATTGACAGACCAGTCTACTTTGCCAGGGATGGCTTACATCTATCCCCTCTTAGGATTCAGTTAATGGCAAAGGCACTGTCAACTCCCATAGTGTCCTTTTTAGTCAATGCCAACCAGATAAACCTACCAACATAACAAAACAAGTAAAGGAAAATCTGAAGGTGTTACTGATCAATGCTAGGAGACAAAACAAGAAACTAACATCTCTATAAGCCCTTCTCATCTGGAGGACATCGATGTCTGTGTAGTCACTGAGACATGGTTCAAAATAATGGATAGTACTCAGGCCAAGAGGGTCTATAATGTTTTCGACACATTTAGGCCAGCTACTGCTCAGAAAAAACTGTGGAGATGTCTCAATCTAGATCCAGAAGAGACCTCACATGGAAGCTGGAAAAGCAGTATGATGCACAAGAACTTCTTCATATCCAAATAACCATCAGAAAGGTCCAGCATCATATATTAGTTAGCTATAGAATTACCTCTATGACACAAGAAACCCACAATGCCTATCTACATGAACTAAAATCACAGCATTAAACCCAGTACAAAATTTCTAGGTGATCAAACTATTCAGCTATAGACATGGAAGCCTACTCCACCAATAGTGTACAAACACAGAGATTACTGGGCTTTGTCAATGCAAATGTCCTGGAACAATTAGTCAGAGTACCCACTGAAGGAATAACATCTTGGATCTTGTCCTTACTAATATAGAAGCACCATGTTTATTCTTTGTCACTTGTTTGGTCTGGCCATAAAGCATTCTCCTTTGAAATAAAATTGACAGCTGAGATCCTTTCCACCCAAGTTACCTTTAGATAAACAACATACTTCTAAAGGATACATTGGCAAGCTGCAAGTTCCCACCAAACCCAGTTAGGTCCACTAAATACAAAGAAATGCATACCACCACACTATCCTAACATGTAAACAGATGCAGCTCTGCCCCAAAGGATGAAGTGCAATGCAAACCTCAGAAACAAACTCACATGGTGGAACCATAAACCCCAGAAACAAACCTACATAGTGGAACCACAAACCCCAGAAACAAATCCACGTGGTAGAACCATAATATCAACAATAAAAGGAAAAGAATTTTGACCAAAAGTAAAAAGAGTAATTCCCAGAAGGTAAGAGACCTTGACACTGAAATAAACAACTCAGGAGCATTTTTTAAAATCCACTGAAGTATAAGTTTGAGGTTAAAATAGCTACTCAAGCCAAAGACAATCACAAAGCATTTGTTTAGCTATGTTTGTAATCTCAAAAGCATAATGCAGCAATGGTCTGAGCTGATTGTGAATGATGTTACCTACACTGAGGCTGAAAATACAGCAAACCTATACTGGTCGATAAATTTAGCTCTAACTTTACCCTTCTCTCCCTTCTATCTGTCCCAATAGATATAACTGAAACTGGCTCACCTCTAGCTATCACACAAGATCACACCCTAAAAGTGTAATCAAATGATAAAAATACTGCATTGATGGGTCCTGTCAATATCCCTGAATGAATCTTAAATAGCATGAAACACAGTTTAGCCACATCCCTAACAACCAACATTGCTCAATCTCAGCCTCCACATAGGTTTTGTACCAAGTGAATGGAAAACCACAACAATCATTCCCCTCCGTAAGAGAGGATCTTCCATTGACCAAGGCAGTTAAAGACCCATGAGTGTAAATAACCTCATATGCAAAGCCATAGAATGAGTTATCATGGAACTAATGAACTGGACCCATCTCAGTTTGGATTCCTCAAGGGCAGGTCATGCTTACTTAACCTGATGGATTTTTTTGAAAAGTTCACCAAAACAAGGGATGAAGGCAAAATGGTACACACAACATACCTTGACCAAGGCAAAGCTTTTGACACAATTCCTCACTCACTCACTCAGGCAAAGTGGAAAAGTTAAAAAAATGGGAATAAACCCCTATTTCACTTGTTGGATTGCCAAATGGGTCACAGAGAGGATGTAAGAAATCAAAATAGGGGAAGATACCTCTACAAAGAGACCAGTCACCTGTGGTGTCACCCAGGGTTCTGTGCTGGAATGTCTCCTGTTTGGCATCTACTTTTCTGAAGTGAAAGGTAATACCAAAGGGCTTTGGCTGGTTAAATTTGCAGATGACTGCATGCTAGGAGCAGTCATTGAATCCCCAAATGGCTTTGCCATCCTGCACAAAGGTTTTTCCCAAATAAATAACTGGTGCTAACATCATGGACTGAAATTAAATGCTCAAAAATGCATTTTTGTATCCTCTGGGAAGTCATCTATCCCAGGTAACTACCACATTAACAGTACATCCTTAAAGGTTTACCCAGTTGTTTGGGATTTGGAAACTTATATGGCCAGTGACTTAACTTTTGATAAACACATGTCCAATGTTTAAGAAAGTCTTTCCATATTGCACAGCTCATAAACAAATGGATTGTGTCTACATCTATGGATGTCATTGTCCCCTTTAACAATTCCCCCCTTTACAATTCATTTTCCCCCTCACTAGGCTGATCATTGAATATGATGTCCCCTTTGGCATGTATCTGCCCAGACACCTACAACAGCTGGAATGTCCACAGAGATAAAAGGATGTATGGTCCAAACAATATGTCCTACATGGACCAACTCAAAGCCTTGTCACTATACTCATTGTACTCCATATTGCAAAGAAGTGACCTGTGTCTGGCATACAAGGCATCCTCTGACCAAATACTAATGGGTGTACAGCACATCAGCAAGTTAGATGGCATCAGTAGTACTCAGGCTAGGACATCAACAGAACAGTATGGAGGGACAGGCATATACTGCAGGGAATACTTATGTCTGGAACAGATTCCCCATCTACATAAAGCAAAGTTTCTCCCTGTCCATATTCAAATATAACTTGGATCTATCAATGGGAAACATAACATTTACCCAGGGCTGCCCCCTGTACTACTAAGGGGCAGAGGCAGCTCCTAAATGTTTTATTTCATGCATGGGTCCCTGCAAATTATCTATGGTATGAGCCCATTTATTCTCATTATGGGTAATATATATTTTTTGACATGGGATGGCTAAGGTTAATCTCTAACAAAATGGGATAGGTTGATTCTAGCACAAAAAGTGAAAAATGTCTAAGTTTAAAATGGTCGGCAATGGCAGCTAGCTTAGTACTTACCTATGAACCCATGTATGCTACAGTATAACTCTTTTTGAGAACTGACTCTTGGAATGCATAGGTTTACTGATGGACTCAACCGAGAATAGTACCCATGCCTTATTTTGAGCAGTACACTTCCTCCTCAGTCATCCAGACCCAGACTCCCTCCTAACTGTGCTTGCCACCTTGTTCTGCATGCTACAGGCAATAGGAAGCATCTGGACTTCAGGGTTAGCCTACTAAAGACAAAGTCAAGGCTAGCCTATTTACTGCCCTGCTGTGGATATATAACCTCTATTAACAGGAGTTTTGATAGGCACTTACTCACATTTCTTCACTTCAAGAAGTCACACCTTTGCTGTAGCATTTGTATAAGGCATACACACTACATCAGAAATGTAGTCAGCAGCTCTGTATATTAGATACTACAGCATAACAAGTTGTCATACATTAAAAACTATATTACCCAATTTTAAATAGCTTAGTATATCTCTTCATAGGCAGCTTTTAATTTACACTTCTCACATATTTGTATATTTTATGCAAATTTACATCTATCAATACTGAGTTTACATTTAAGCATTATTATACAGACCCATACGATGTAACCCATGTTCCCCCATTTTTTCAACATCAGGTAATTAACTAGCGTGTTTCTTGATATTAACCTGATTTCACTTTTTCTTTGTTTAATGGGACCCAAATAAGCAGTAGATTTTGTCAAGCCACCCCTAATCTCACTTCTCTTGTTTATTTTTCTCATCTTATTTTTAAATGCTAAACTATTTTTTGCTACTAGTGCCCTACATAGCAAGTGTGAAGCTTTCTCCTCAAGTCCCTGCTTTGTGTAATTTACTTTAAATAGTAAAGTGGAAACAGTAGCAGTTGCACACACTTACTTTCTTTTGGCCTAGTTCACTGATTGATTGTTTTCGATCCTACAACACTTTCAGCAAGACTCCTCCTGACTCTATTTTGATTCTGAACCTTCCCAGAGTGCTTTGTGCAAGTCAAAACACTTCTCACAATATCCGCAACATTTTGACTTTTAGAATATATAGTTTGCTCCATGGACTCATCCAGGAACAGAATGTGTGCCTTGTAAGTGGTATTTTTAACATTCAAAGTGCTTTTATTACATTTTTGAAATATAAGCCTGAATGGATGTTATATTAAGCTGTTAGGTTACAGATTAGGCAGGTCCATCTAGGAGCCCAGGTTTTTACTCTGTGCTGGTGTTTTTTTGCATATGTATTCCTATGTTTGCTTATGTTTGGCTGTTTCTGAAAAGATACATTCACTATTGTACTACAGCAACCTGTTTAGCAGTCTTCGAGTGCTAATTACCTTATTCTGCAAGTAATATTGTTTGGATGTGTTTGATGGTGTTTGTTGCCCAAGCATTCCTCTCATACGCTCTTCTATAGTTGCAGTACTGCAGTATTGTCCTCACTGTTGTACTGAGTTTAGAATCTTACACAAATTCAAAATACTTGAGTATTACATTCTGACTAAGCAATCCAGCAAGCTCTCTTGTTATTTTATGTTCATAGTTCTGCTCCCATATTTTTAATGGTTGATGCTGTCTCCTGCTTTCTTGCTCTAAAACTTCTGGACCAGTAAATATTATTTCATGGTATCACCTGATATTAATTTATACATGTCTATACAGTTTAACATTAAATGTCATTACCAACATTATGGTTGGGATTCATTACCAGCTACATGAAGTGTATCGATTGTGTTGGTGATGAGCAGCACCACCAGAACAATAGTGCTCAGTTTGGTATTCATAAAGAGGGTCTACACAATGTGTAGAGCCACAGAACAATGGGAAACAGCAGAATATGCTAATTAAACCATAAGTAGCCAAACTACATTCTACTTAACCAATCTAACACTGCAGAGCTATTCAGGAAACTATAAAGCAATTGTGCACACTTACCCCCGGATTCACGAATCCTCCGTGTAAGACTTAATAAGTCTTACTCAGAGGCTGCAGTTGAATGGTATGATGTCAGCATGCCATGAATATGCATGAGGGCATGCTGACTCAACCGTAACTCTTACACGGACTGAGTATGAAAGCAGGGGGTGTGTCTGACTGCCGAGCAGTCTAAATTTCCACGCCCCTGCAAGTGTAGTAAAAGCAAAATGTCAACACAGAAGAGCGAGTTCGCTCAAATGTACTTGCACCCAAAACCACACTCCTTGACACTGTAAACCCCCATCACAGTTATAAAAAGTAAAATATTTATTTATTTATTTTTTTAAATCCACGATATAGCTGCCCGTATTTGTGCGTGTGTGCGCGGGTGTGCCCATTGCTTGGCTATAGTTAGCAATTCCGACATGGAAGAGCATAAGAAAGATTATGCAAATCATACCAAATTGCAGTGGCGTAATGGTAGAGCGTATGCACAAAGAGGAGGCAATCACGGTTCAAGTCTCACCACTCCCCTTCTTATTTATGTTTAAATCAGTATTTGAAATAATACCAGACATATAATTAAAATTTTATTAAAAGCAGTGACATGGCCAATGTATCAGTGAACAAAATATATATTTTTAAAGGACCCAGATATAGAATAGCCTGCTGTTAAGCAACACTTTACCCAGCTAAACACAGGTGCCCATAGTTAAATAGCGCTTTAGCCAGCTAAACAGAGGTGCCCATAGTTTAATAGCACTTTACCCAGCTAAACAAAGGTGCCCATAGTTTAATAGTGCTTTACCCAGCGCAATAGAGTTGGCCAAAGTTTAAAAGCACTTTACCCAGTGCAATGTGTTTGCACAGATGTGCGCACCGTGCCAACCAGGGCACGGTAGGGCACCGGGGAGCAACATAGAGCTAGGTTGCTTAAACACAGCCACACCCCCTAGCCTGTCTAGACAGTATTAAAATAAGAGTGACAAGGTTCGAACCCAGGACTCTGTGCATCATAATCAAAGCACAGAACCACTAAGCCATGACAGCTTAGGAGAAACAGCCACTATTAGCATAGATATACTTAGAAATGGTAGATTAACCATTACTAAGCAGGTCTGCAGTCAGCTTAGACTTCTCAAAAACGGCCAATCACAAAAAAGTGCGGGAAATGCGTCATATTTAAGCCCCATCTGCGGGAATACTTGCCATAACTGATTGTGGTACCCATTTGCAGTCAGGATGGCAGGTGTCGGAGAGGGCAATCGCTTTAGGGTGCAAAGGTGGGGCATTGAGGAGTCCAAATATATGGTTTGGCTCCTAGTCCACCAACATGAAGGCCGACTCATGCAGGGCCAGGTTCAATGGGGAGCGTACAAGGCAGAGGCATGGAACCAGTTGGCACATGATCTTACCAGTGCCACAGGCATTCCTAGGACTGGTGAGCTGGTCCCTCATCACCATCCAGACCTGAAGCGATGAAAGGAGGACCAACTAAACCGATGGATCCTGGAGGCCCATCAGATGCCCAATGCCCCACTACTGAGTAAGTATCCATGTAATTAAGTATGTAAGAAATGCTATCCTAGCCTATAGTATGGATAGGTATGATCCAATATCCCTTCATTTATATTACAGCTGCAGGTGGTCGTTCCGCGAATCAGCAAGCCTATGCTGATAGGCTGGTAAGGCTGCGCCACCAGGCAGGTTAGTAATTATTCAGCTGGTATTATTATAGAATATAAGTGTGACAGCCTGTAAAAGAGTTCAGTATTGTAACCCAGTAATAAAGGTCAAATAAGCCTAGAATAAAGCTTCTGCTAGTATTCTAAGATCAGATAAGTGATGCAGCCTGAAAAAGAGTATTGTAATCCATTAATAAAGAGTAAACAAGTCTCAAAGAGAGTTTCCACCTGTATTGTAATATCAGATAACTGCTTCAGCCTGAAAATGAGTGTTCTAATCCATCAATAAAGGACAGACAAGTCATGAATACATCCTTGTATATACTGACATATGAAATAAGTGAGTCAGCTGGAAAGGATTGTTGTAACCCAGTAATAAATGTTAATAAAGCCTGGAATTAAGTACCATCCTGAGATGTAAATATAAAATAAGTGAGAGAGTGTGAGAAAGAGTTTGAAGCTACCAATAAAGGTGAAAGAAGTCTGGAATAAAGGTATACTGCATGCGCTACATAATGAAATGAATGAGACAGCCACAACCAAAGAGTGAAATGTTTTTAATAAAGTACAATACCTGGACTGTGTCCATCCAACATTTTGGATATGTTGTTGTATCCTTGCATTATGGAGATAGTATAGTTGTATGAAATGCTGAACATCCACAGTTGTCTAGGCCCATATAAACTGGCTGATGGGAATGTCAGTATCTCAGAAGAATATTTATAGTCCTCAACTGTTTCATGTATAGTATGTACATGTTAATCTGGTACATGAGCAGCTTGTGCTTGTGATCCCACAAATGTCAGTGTGTTGCTAGAACTGTACGTAACTGTTCAAATGTAGCAGGATACTTTACCTGAACACAGCCAGAAATGAACATATATGAATACAAATGGAATGTATATTAATGTAGCAGTAACATCTCCATCACCAACATTTCTAAGGTTACATACAGGGAACTGTACTAATACATGTAGGGGATATATATCTGCATCTAGTAGGAATGTACAGTATACGTATAGGTATTTTAAGTTGTTAATGTAATATTTTACCACCCTACGTTATGTTCACAAATGATGCCATTCCACACCAAACTGGGTATGTGTATTCACAATTAATTCCTATGGACATTTGTCCTGTTGGTTTATACATATCTGCATGTATGTTGATGCATGTGCCCTGTCCACATATCCAAACCTGATGGCCTGTTGCCACCAATCAACCCTGCATGCTGTTGGAATGTCGACTGTTGTTCTAAATATGCATGCATTATGCTTGCTGTTCAACGTTTGAAATTCATGTGTGTTTGGTTAATGGGAATACTAATGCATGCTGTTACAACTAATTTGGAATGGTGTTGTTTGTTACTAACCCAAAATGCCATTAAATACTGCCAAATATAGGACAACTGGGAAGGCGGGTCCCAGCTGACCCACCTCTCCCACCTCATCTGACAATTGCACCTGGCACCAGTGCCCAGCCCGGGACCTCCTCCTCCGGTGGCCCTGTGCCACCTTCAGGTGGAAGCGCTGCAGGGGATGGGGCTTGCCTCCTCTCTGCAAGCGTGGCCAGAGGAGAGCCTCCACTCACCCTCCAAAGGGTCCGGGCTGTGGTGCATAGTGAGATCAGGCGTTCTGTGACTGATCCCCTATGCCAGCTTGAGGAGAGAGTGGCACAGCTCACGGGTGTGACTGCCCCTCCTATCCAGCCCCCAGCACAGCCTCGGAATGGGCTGTGAAGGTGCAGTGGTAACTGCCCATGGGTGGGGATCTTAGTTCCACTGTTGCCATCTGTGGGCTCATGGGCTTGCGATATACAAACATCTGTCCCCATCAATTGTGTTTACCCACCACATGTGTCATACTCCACCCCTGTATGCATCTTGTTTGTCTTGTCTGTTAACCTCCCCAACCCACCTCCCCCAATATTCCTACTTCCTTCACCTCACATTCCACTCTTACCTGAAAAAAAAAAAAAAGGGTAATCTGTACCCACAAAATAATTAAGCCCTATACATAGCTGCCCATTTCACATACATGTCTGCTGGACATGTAAACTGATAATTACAATTGGCTGTCCAACATACTATGTTGTCCTCATCCCTCTCTCAGGGGTGGAAGGTTTCAAATCTCACTGTAAATTTCAAACATATCTACAGCTGTTGCTGGTAAAGAATTGGGCAGCTATGGGCCTTCCCTACATCCTTCCTGCACATCCTGAGCTTGTTTTCCTACTGTCCTACCCTCTTTGTGTCCCCTTTTTCACCACTTTCCTATTTCCCCATTTTTTTTTCTTTAAAAGAAATTAGCGCGGGTGTTAGCGGGAGTAAGCACTTTTAAGCAGTAGTCAGCGGGTGTGTGCTTGTGTGCGCTTAGCTAATCGTAACTAAGCATCGTGCAAACTCACGTAAACCCACTTACAACTGCTTAAAAGTGCCTTAGTCACTCTGTATGACAAGGCCTGTAGTCTGCTCATCAGCAAAATAAAATACCCCTGTCAATCTCAAACCCCGGACCTTGGACACACTAGATTGCATGAATTACCACTGAGCCACAGCAGATATACAATAGCTTGGTGCTGTAATAAATATATCATGCATTACTATGAGGGAATGTAAAGGGAAAATAGGAATGCCATAACACAAATCTTGTTCTGTGGGTCTTTACCAGCAGGTTATGTGGAATGGTATGATATGACCATTTTGATATAAGGATTTAAGCAGTGCTTTACCTAGCTAAATACAGTTGCCCAGAGTTTAGCAGCGCTTTACGTGAGTGCGCAAGTGTGCGCTTAGCTAAGCATCGCGCAAACCTGCGCAAACCCGCTTACAACTGCTTAAAAGTGCCTTAGTCACTCTGTATGACAAGGCCCTTCTACTGCTCAGCAGTAAAATAAAATATCCTTGTCAGTCTCAAACCCCACACCTTGGACTCACCAGTCTGCATGACATACCACTAAGCCACAGCAGATATACAATAACTTGGTGATGCAAGAAATATAACATGCATTAAAAGGAGTGAATGTAAAGGGGAAATAGGAAAACCAGAGCATTATATTGCAAGAAAGAAATGTAACATGCATTAAAAGGAGTGAATGTAAAGGGAAAATAGGAAAGCCAGAGCAATACATTTCAAGACAGACAGAAATATAACATGCATTAAAAGGAGTGAATGTAAAGGGGAAATAGGAAAGCCAGAGCATTACATTGCAAGAAAGAAATGTAACACACATTAAAAAAAGTGAATGTAAAGGGAAAATAGGAAAGCCAGAGCAATACATTACAAGACAGACAGAAATATAACATGCATTAAAAGGAGTGAATGTAAAGGGAAAATACGAAAGCCAGAGCAATACATTTCAAGACAGAAATATAACAGGCATTACAAGGAGTGAATGTAAAGGGAATATAGGAAAGCCAGATCAATACATTGGAATAACCACTGTTGTATGCTAGTTAATTTCCTAATTCCAAAAGAAAGTACATACTCCCATGTATCCAGTGTTAGCATTAGGAGGTGTGAGTAAACTGACACACTGAAAAGAGTGTACTCGAAGAAGCAACAGTCAGGTTTCAGTACAACATGCATTTCACCGGCTACAGCCCAGCTGCAGATATGAGACATATACCAACCTTCTGACTCACACAACAGTGTCCACAGCAAACAAGCATGGTCCCCACCTTGCAAAACTGAAAGGCCTACGCCTACCTAACCTATCATTTTATAGCAGTGTCCTGAAATCACAGTGAGAACTGCAATTAGCACACAGCAGGCTGCATGCAATTACTAAATGGTGGGCACCAACTGGTGCAGAGGCCATCACATGCACATGTGCAGATACCTACAAAAGCAGCCTGTACTTGCTGTCCACACATGCAGTAATGTCATTGCAGCATATGGAGAAAGAGAGAGCGAGCAAGCAAGAGAGAGAGAGAGAGACAGACAGACAAACAAACAAACACAAACAAACAAACAAACAGAGGTGTTTGAAGACACCAAAAAAAAATATTTAAAAAGAAAAATAAACGTCAACAGGTACAACAGACAGAGGTAAGAAATACAAAGGTAAGGTATGTAACAGATATGTATTTGGTGGGATGCGAATGATGTGTCTGAAGGGTACTGTATATACAGTGAATCCTCCATATGTGTGCGCAGTCCATATCTATATGTAAATGCAGATGTGCATAGGGCAAGGGACATACTGCAACTGTTAGTGAAGGCTAGACATATATATGTAGTTGAAGGTTGCTATGTGCACATATCTATGTAGGTTGTAGTGTGTGGCATTGAAAACAGCAAGCAGTGCAGGTATATGTCATGTGGTGGTTAAATGCTGTGGGACTGAGACAGTGAGGCCTGCTACAGCTATATGGCCTGAGGACAGCAAAATGCATTTCACACAGCACTGTGCAATATTGTTACAAAATTGTATGGCTCACAACTGTTTAATGATTGATATTCCCAACATGAAAGGTGGCCAGTATATGTGCCTATGTGTGCATGTATATGTACAGCAATGGATGTTTACAAGTATGTGTATATATACCTGTATATATATATATATATATATATATATATATATATATATATATATATATATATAGAAAGTGAGATATATATATATATATATATATATATATATATATATATAGAGAGAGAGAGAGAGAGAGAGATACATATATACAGATATATAGATATGTACATATATAGATATGTAGATATATAGATATATAGATATATGTAGATATATACATATATACATATATAAATATATATAGAAATATATAGATATATACAGATATATATGGATATATCCGGATATATATAGGTATGTATATAGATATATTTATATATATATATATATATATCTATCTATATATATATATATATATATATATATATATATATATATATAGAGAGAGAGAGAGAGAGATACATATATAGATATGTATATAGATATACTATATATATATATATACACATATATACATATTCATATATATATATATATATATATATATATTCATATTATATATATATATATATATATATATATATATATATATATATATATATATATATATATATATATATGTGTATATACATACATATATATATATATATACATTCATATATATATATATATATATATATATATATATATATATATATATATATACATATATATATGTATATATATATATATATATATATATATATATATATATATATATATATATATATAGAGTGAGAGAGGGAGACACGGGGTCAGACGTACTGCAACAGGTGCCTGGTGACCAACGCATTGACTGAACACCAGTGTTGATACTGCAGTACCATACCCCATTCCAAAACACTTTACACACTAACTACCAGATAGGTGGTTGCCTGCCTAACACTGAAGGTGTCAGAAGGGAACATGGGACATGGTGTACAGTAGCCTCCCCTCTGATAATCACAGTTCCACACTAGTCTTGTAATCCCTCTACGTGGTATGTGTCATCACAAAAGGTGTGCCATCTATGGAAATATAGGTCAGTGTACCCCCTACTCCTCACAATGCCCCATGTGGTATGTACCTTACATGACAACCACAGCAAGTGGAAAGGCCACAGACATTCCTAACAAAGAGTGATACTGCCCCAAACACATGCCCTATGCAGACTGACTCACAAAACCACAGCTAGAGTGCATTGCATATGTCATACACAGAGGTCACCACTGCCGGACATACAGAGGTATGTCACACCCATAGCAGTCGGCCAACCACCATGACAACACCTCACAATCCCTCCAGGCTATATGACCTAAGGCCCTAATCCTTGTCAATGCACTAAACAGCACATGCTGGAGGTACAGGTTCCTATACACAAATATGCCATACTCTGGACTAAACTACCCAGCATTAATAAACATGGCTCCTCATTAGTAGATGTCATACATACCCCCGATTAATTTTATGGAGATAGGTAATATGCCTGGGAATCACCTCTGTGTATCCGTTTGACAGGAGCAAATGTAATCACATTACATGTGTGTCAAATGGCAGGGTAGCATATGGCTAGGCTGCTGTAGGCCAGGGGCCAATAGTGTAGTAGCTACCTATGACACAATGGGCACACACATGTACTCAGTGCAATACCAGCTATGTGAGGTGGAATGAGTGTGATACTGACTGTGTGCAAGGTCTGTAAAGGTGTGATAGCTTAGCGTGAGGTTGTGCCTGTTATGGTAGTTTGTGTCCTAGGTGTGAGGGCAGAGAAAGATGTGTCAGTTATTGGGATGCAGACATAGTAGGATGGCATATGTTGTGACGTAGTACCTTGTGTATGACTGTGGTGTCCCATTGTAGGCTGTAGCAATACATGTATGCTCAGTAAGTGGTACTGCTTCTGAATCCAGGTCACATATGAACTGTTGTACTACCTGAAGCTGTAGGCATAAACACCACAGTATGGTGTATGTTCAGATTCCCTGGTATCACTGTCTTGTGTGTTTCCTGTAGTCTGCACAGATCACATTCCTCAGGCATAGGTATCTGTAAGTAGGGGCACACAGTACTATAAGGTACACAGGTAATGCTCATCTGTGTTGGCATACATTTGTGTGTTGTATGTATGTCTAATGTGTGTGTAATGATGCCTGTACCATGGCCGCAATCACATGTGTGTTACAGGGTATGTGTGTGTACCTAGCAACATGTATACTCTGTTACAGCAGTATGCCAGCTATATTAACAACCGTGCACATATGTTAGGTAGGGGTATGGCATCAAAGACTAGGGTGGTTTACTGTTAATACTGTAATTTTACATTACATTCATTGCATTGGATGACAATATTTGTCATGCATTAGCTTGATATATACCCCCAGTGTGAGGTTGTGCATTGTATCCAATACAGTGTGTTGAGTACTGGTGTATAATGGTTTGTTGTATGGAGTGTGGCAGCCACTGTCAGGCAGTTGTGGGTTGAGCACTGATATGTGGTATTGAATGTGTGTATCCTCTGATAGACAGACAGATGCTATATCTGGCAGTTAAGTGATATCTGTACTTCATAATGTTAAGTGTGCCACATGACTTGCTCACACATATTGTTTAATTGTCTTCCAGAGTTATGGCTCATCACCACAATCCTGTGTATACAGCTGCAGAGGAGGAGGGTTTACAGGCCAGCCTGTATCAGAACTATGCACGGCTTTTTTCCAGGGCCAGCCAGCACCAGCATGAGCGCACTGCACTGTGGCAAGATCTTGTTCGCCGGGTAAATGACATAGGCATGCATAACCGGACATATGAGCAGGTATGCCATCACTGCAATGATTAAATCAGACATGTCCTGCAGCGTGCATCTGATATCCATAGGCAACAGCTTGCCACAGGTGGTGGGGCACCCATACACCCCCCCTCACCAGAGTGGAGGAGCTGCTCCTAAGCATGGTGGCTCCTGACCTACAGCAGCAGCAACATCATGCATGTGTCATCATGGAGGCCAGAGCTACCCAGCAGGACAACATGGAGTATGCAGGTAATATGCCCTATCTGTAGACTACTGTTGCCTGTATTGTTAGAATATGCTTATGTGAGATGTGTACTGTGTGTTTAGCAGTTGTGCTGCCTCTCGTGTGCAATACTGATATTTGGAATAGTATCTCCACACCTGTGACTGTTGACTGTTGTTCCACTGTAGATTAGCACACTCACTCACGGCAGCAATGCCACAGTTGTGGCAACTGATAAACTGTGTCATATTCTTGTAGGTCCCTCTGGTGTGACAGCAGGGCAGATGGTACATGCTGGTGAGTGTGTTAACACTTTAATATTCGTAATTAAATGTGCATGTCATAGGTGAGGTGTAGGCCATGTACACGTAACACACCTATGCATAATGCATGCTGTCCATGTTTGCTGTGAGACATTAATCATCTCATTAAAGTCAGTAGCTGCCTCAAGCACATACACTGCACAGTGCAGCAGACACAAGTGTGGCAACACTGTACTGCACCTTAGATATGCATAGTTGCTACAGCTGTACACAACAGAACACGTTTATCATATGCAGTACACGAAGACATGCTACATTTCCCATCACACCCGCTGTAAGGTCACACGTCAGTATCCCACATGTCTTGCACACACACATGCTGTACCTCAGGGGTAGAGTCCTATCATGGGTGTGTGCAACACTCTGCAACACATAACACAGTCAAGTTAGGCAATGCTCCCTATTGGTCACCTCACACACCCATTTACAAGGTGTCTGTGTAATTGTGAACATAGCCATGGCACTGCAGTTCAGGTACAGCATGCTAGGCGGTGGTCTGGCACACATTAGTAGCTGTGAGTGACCACAGGATGTATGTTGATGATGGCACAGGGTACTACATCCCATACAGTTACAGTGACCACAGTACTACTCATAGCAGTCATTGCTTTGCACCTCAATGTTGTGCATATGCAAACATATGCACCTATACACAATATGCATAGCATGTTGTGTGTGTGCTTACATATGCCAGTATACAAAATATGCATAGCAGTCACCATCCAAACAAAGTGTCACATATATGTCCTGGAATGCTAGTGGGTGTATAGGTCACTTGACACACATTGGGTATGTGTGGTGTTTAATGTTGCAGTCGTGTAGCATGACATGCCATGTGTGGCACCGACATATCTGTAATATGTCCCACACTCACCATAACCAGTGTACACTGGCCATTTAGAGCATTGGGATACCTTCATGTCAACATGCAGCAATCGTCCCGTGTGTGTACATAGCATGCATGTGCTACACCTGTGCCCACTATTATCTGCTTTGGACACAGACACTGTACTCAGACATTGATATCTATGTGTCACACAGATAACACATGAAGCCATGGCATGTATACGTGTGAGTGATGGTGCACAGGGCATTGCAGAGCTGATAATACCTGCACAGTAATGTTGTGTCCATGTACAAATTGTGTTCCAGGGTGTAGCCAATCACTGAACAACGACACAGTTGCAACAAAGCCATGTATACTGCCATTACATTGGGGCATCCACACTTGCACTGTATGGTCTTCTGCAACACATATTCTGTATGCTGACACATGTGTGGTGACTGTTTACCTTGTGATACTGACACCCACTATAGAGTATGTGTTGGATTGCTGGTGTGTGTGTGTGTGTATGTGCTGTAGTGAGGAGTGTATTACTGTTCATGTGTGCATGTGTGCATGTGTGCATGTGCGCATGTGTGAATGTGTGCATGTGCGCATGTGCGCATATCCGCATGTGTGCATGTGTGCAAGTGTAGACTGTAAAGTGTGTTTCCTGTCTTCTTCTCACAGGTGCTGAGTTAGGTCTGACAGAATGCAGCAGGGAACCTGAAGCCACTGCCATGAATAGTGCTGATGATGAGACATGTATTTTGACACAGGGAGGTTTGACAGGGTCTGTCGTTGGTCCACCAATTGACAGTACACAGCGTTCAACCCTATCTATGCGCACACTCATACTGCCAATACATCCCTCACCACCAATGGCCATAGGCGAGGGACAGCATACAGTTGGCACTGACCAGGAGAGTGTGGTACCCATGGCACTTGCATCCCCTCACAGCAGCCATAGCCATATTCCTGGAATGGTACCACATAGGCAGAGGTCCAGGGGTTCTCGGGGGAGCACCGCTGGTCATATTGCCCCTGGTAGGCATGCCCTCACTGGTCTTACGTCGTCCAGTATGTTTCGGGCTGTAATGCAGGCTCAGGCACGTATGGAACGGTACACCAGGCAGGGACTTAGGGCGCAGAGGGCACATTACACCGCTATCAATGACAGCATCCGTGACCTTGCGGATGCCATCCGGACATACACCGAGGCCATTGATAGACGTTGGGGGGAGACATTAGATGCCCTCCACAATATGTCATCCATGAGCCAGGACCGTGCGGGATGGTTGTGACGTCGATGCGGGCACATGCCAGCAACAGCTGGGAGTGGTTGCGGACGGCCCCCGGTTCACAGCCGCTCCCGTAGTGGCAGTACCAGCCCCAGCAATGCTGGGGCTGGCCTGTCCATTGACCGTCCCAGTAGACCATGTGCACATGGCTCTGGCCATTCCCAGCAGGGACATGGGTCCAGTCGTCCCACCTCTGCGTCTGAAGACAGTACCCAGTCAGGGTTGGTACCCGATACTGTCCGTAGCACCCCTGCCAGGCACAGGTACTGTGTCCGTGGCCGGAGATAGTAATCTGTACAGCCTAGCAGGTACAGTCTGTGGCTGTCCCACAAACTACTGTATATGGCAGCCACATGGTGGAGCTGTGTGCATGCAGACACACACACACATTAACCAAAAAACTAGGGCTCACACATACACACACACATTACATCAACACTGGCCCATGCTGTACTGTTGTCCCTCACACACACACACACACACACACACACACACACACACACACACACACACACACACACACACACACACAGACACACACACAGACATATTGATTGGATGAGTCAATGTCAGGCTCTGGCAAACAACAAAATGCCCTGTGCATATTATGATACCTGTGTCGCCTCCTGTCATCTGTAACATTGATGGAGGAACAGACTATCATGGTGCTGATGCACAGGGTGACACTATAGCAGTGTAGCAATATTAGCAACTTGTCAACAGGAAAGTGTAATGACATCCTTGTAGGTATATCTCAGCAGACATTATTCATCAAAGCTCTGATTGTCAATGTAGCATTGTTTACACCACTGTTAGGTCTGACTATGTATTGTCCACCCATGTGCCACTTGCCTGACATGTAAAGTGTTGCCAGCATGTGTTAGTGAGTGGACAGTATGTGTGTGATGTGTGCAGTGCAGATTAGCAAGTGTACATCTGTGAACATGGTGGGTGTGCACTGTCTGTATGTATGTGCATAGTGGACACATGGGACATGTGGCATACTCTGTTGTACACATAGTGAACATGTCACAGTATCTTTCAAAGGCCAGTATGCATTCTACTACAGTTATGTACTAACATGGGTAGACATGTGTGTATGACATGGGTAGACACCATGCTGTGGGTGATACTGTTAGTATCTGTCAATGATTTGTGGTCTGGTAGTATACATAACCTCAACAGCATGACTATAAGCAATCATTGGATGTTGTCCTGACAAATGACACACAGTCATAGGGAACTCAGAAACAGTTGTATCCTTCCGGTGCTACACTATAACACTAACCAGTGGTAATTACCGCCACCCATTCCTGTGTCCACACCTGTTTGGCATATAGCCCCCTTAGGTACATGCAAACACACTAGGGATGTGTCCATCCACATCTGGTAATGCATGCAGTGGCCTACAATCCATTCCTTGGATGGGACACATATCCTACACAAGGGTATCATACAGACAGATGCCTGTCATGTGATACATGCTTTATAACAATAAGCCGACTATGGCATAGTCATCCACATGTACTATACTTACTATTCTGTCAGTACCACATAGGTGGTAGCCCTCAACATGTATGTTGGGTACCAATGTGTACGTACAGCCTCATGTTATGTCATGTGTCCCTTGGTATCCACATATCCATAGGTATTGTGGAGTCCCAAGGTGTGTCACATGAGACATTGGAGGCTTGGATGCATATACACAAGGCGGTTGTACACCTATAAAGACTGTCCATTATTGGCAGTCGTGGTTGTGTATGAACATGCCTGACATATACCCCAGGCATATACCTTCACTCACACTACTGTAAAGTAACTGTCATGGGTGTGTGTGGCACAGATGACCTTGGCCACAGATCACGACAGTGGATGGGCCTGTCACATACATACATATGTGACCTATGATCTGAGAAGCTGCGGCACAACCTGTCAATGGCAACAAATGTATTAATGTAGTATGCAGGCTTCACACCTATGGACTGATTAAGGGAACATGTACACATACATATTTGCAGCGCATATACCTAATGTGTGCAATGCACTTACTGTTGTAATCATAATATGCCATAACATAGTAAAAGCAAGACCCACACCGCATTGACCAAGAATGACACACATACAGTCAGCACTTGTAGGACTCAAACCCCTACCTAATTATGTTATGATACTAGACAGAGAGACACATTAGCACAGCGCGCTATTTGCTTTAGTTGGTGGTTTTCCTTCTCCGTCTGTATTTCTAGGGTGGTGACATCATCAGTCTTTCCAAAGAGGAATGTACATCTGTGGTGTGTTTTCCCAGTCTTCAAAAAGGCCACTCCTTTCAAAGAGAATTGCACACACGAACACAGTCAGCGTTTGCAGGATTCAAACCCCTACTTAACTAGGTTATGATACTAAAGAGAGATGCATTAGCGCAGTGCGCTATTTGTTTTAGTAGGGGGGGGCTTCCCTTCTCCGTCTGTATTTCTAGGTTGGTGACATCATCAGTCTTTCCAAAGAGGAATGTACATCTGTGGTGTGTTTTCCCAGTCTTCAAAAAGGCCACTCCTTTCAAAGAGAATCGCACACACATATACATACCCCCCACACACAAACAGCATTTGCAGGATTCAAACCTTTATCTAACTAGGTTATGATACTAGAGAGAGATGCATTAGCACAGCACACTATTTGCTTTACTAGGTGGTTTCCCTTCTCCGTCTGTATTTCTAGGGTGGTGATATCATCAGACTGGACATGGTAATGTGTGTACACTTTGTTTTATGCCATTCCAGGAATGGTCCATGTGGGTCATCAGGTCTCAACAGCTGGAACAGGAACTCATAATCATTACCTTGTGTGATCTATCTGTGGACACATCGACATTCCTTCATATGTCATCACATATTTATGCACAGCTTGTTGGTTTTGTGGGTACTACATGTGTCTGGGATGTTGATAAAGGGCTATCCAAAGTGTATGTGAGACATGTGTAGCTGTGTTCAGTGATGTATGTCTGTGTGGCTGCCTTGCAAACAGTCTAGCATGTTTGGGAACCGTAATCCGCACATGAACATACCACAGTTAGTAGGGTTGTGTGTATGTCAGCTTCTAATAGCTCAGTTTATGACTTCAACCATGATGGACTCCATGGCTTGCAGATCATACTTCATAGGCATACTGGACTGTACATCCCATGGTGTGTTGTGCACCAACACTTGTGTGGAGTGCCATATGTTGCTGTAACACATTCAGCGGTTCCACATCCTGTGTAGGGGGGGAGGTTCAGCTGACTGTTCAGGTGCAGGATCTGTTTGTTCTGTAGTTTATGCATGACACATATTGGGAATCAATGTAGTCCACTTGATGCCATGCTTTTAGCATTGGGGGTAGCTGTTCATCCATTCTACATGTGATATTTCCTGGTATGATGATATGGACTATCATCGGTGGGAGGTGGGTATGTATATATGGGCCTGTCTGTCAGGATGTCGGCATTGTCAGTCAGGTACAGTTGGCCCTGACTCATGACATATATGTGTGTACATTGCTATATATGACATAGCTGTCGGAGGTGTCATGATTCAGTCTGGACTCCTTCTCAGCTACTCTTTACAGAACACCAACAAACCTGAGCACTAATCCCTGTTATACTCCTTTACACACTTAACACACTACTGATCCTTTGTCATCTGGCTACAGAGTATGTCATGATGATATCCCAGCATCTTTGTGTGCACTCTCCAGTCCAGCTGGTGAATATTGTGATGTAGACCGAATGTCACATCTGCCTCATGTACACAGACAAGCCTCTCCTTCTCACAACAAACCCAGATATATGTGTGAGATGCACCTATAGAGACATACAGGGTGCTGAACTCTCTCGATCCATGACTGGCATAGTCTATCAGGTGGTGTAGATAACCACACACACCACATATCAGTCTCACATATCCTCTGGCGACAGCACACAAACCACATTATCACACATACAGATACTCGGATGCTGTAAATGAACTCTGCCTAAGCAGCAGAGACCTCCACAGCAGGCACATACACAACTGCTACCCCACTACAATTCCCACATCTCACATAGTTCACAATGTCAGTGTGCCACACAGTCACTTGCCTTCGGGCTATACAACACACATAATACACTTGTGATAGGTGACACTTATTGTCAGACACACTGACGTACCACTCACCAGCCCATACAAGGGAATAGTCCCTTTGTGCTGTCTGTCGTGTGCCAAGATCTGCCACATAACACATGCAGTCAGGTCACTACAAATCAAGTACAGGACTGGCATCATCATTGTCCATGCTGGTGTGTAAAACCTCAGATGTTACTCCCTAGACCACATGACATGGTACATGGAGGAACAGTGTCATCATGTAGCCCAGGCCAGTATGACCCTGACCTTGTCTAGCATCTTACACCCTCCAAGTATGATGTCACAGTATACAGGCAAACATATCACGTTTAACACTTGGCTAACAGATTGGTGTCATTCATAGGGGATACAGTGTCTGTGAGCCTGTGGTGACATGCTCAACATGCCACGTAGCTTCACTATGGACAGCTTGCACCTGTCACCCTTGGACCTTTGAATGCTGGCTAAGGCTCTTGCTACCACCATAGTGCATTTGTTGAGCAGGGCTCAAAAGACAAACCCACCTACATAGACATTACAGGTTAAATAACACTAAGGGTAATGCTGCTCAACATCAGATGTGTTACCCTCATATTGCGGCCACTCAGGAATCCCCTCAGTATGGGGGATAGCAATATATGTGCACTAACAGACGTCTAGTTCAGGGTCACATATGCACACCAGCACTACCAGGTTATGTTTCATACCATGCTTTCTGACCACAGGACTTGAAATGGACAAGACAATTAGGGGGTGTAGCCCTATACATCACAGATACACACACCTCCGGTTTAGTGGCACTGCAGTAAGCATCACAGACCATACATATACAACTACCATTGTTCAAAACTGCCTTTCAGTTTGTTGCCTGCTACAGACTACCCTCCCATACTCAGGAACCACACCCGGCTTTCCTGGGAACAGTGGGGGATATGATGGTCTCCACAAACACCATTATATTGGGTGACATCAGATACATGAATATTGACTGGGATACTACTCAAGCCGCAACAACCTCACCCTACAGTTGCTACTATTTGTACATTCATATGCTATGGCACAACCAGTCACCACAGCCACAAGGGGGAATACATATTGGACCTGATCATCACCAACATGGGGACTCTATGTTACACACCAGCAATATACCCCTCATTGGTAAGGTCGGAACATACATCTATCTCACTGGACATACATATACACTCCACACACCCATCCTGGGTAATCTTGGTGAACTTCTAATGAGCCAACGTCTCACTTCACCAAAGCAAGGTGCGATCCTTCAGAGAGATTGAGACAGTGTGAAATACAGCTCTGACTGCTGAATCCTTTGCATACACATTCTATGGACTCCTAGTGGACTGCATGGATTGTGCTACCCCAAATAACAACAAGACTCACTCCTTCAATGGCAGGGGACCTGTCTGGTAGACACTAGCCATTAATGAGCTGTACAATGTCAGGAGGAAGCTACTACATGATAGAGCACAATCCCAGAAGGGGAAAGCATCTGTGATCAGTACTAGCAGACAGCTATGATCACTCATGTACTTATCTAAGGTCTTATTCTCACGGACAATTGCACCAGACAAGTAGGACTATCACAAGGCCTTCATCAGTTAGGTCAGGAACCTGGGCGGACACTCACTGATATGCTGTGAGTTACTGCATACTGACTACACTTACCCTGAACCCACTGGCATAGCCAACATCCTGGCAAACAGGTTCAGTGCAGATGTCTCCCCCCACCCCCCTAGGGAGCAACTATCCATCCTAACAGAATGTAACCTCCCTGACACCACACAGTAACAGGTGAGTGCTGCCCTCCCCAAAAGCATACATTACAGCATCAATGTGACCAGTTGGTGTCCCGGCCTGCATCTTACACGAGCTTCATGACAGACGTAATCCTCACATTACATCACTGTGCAATATTGGAGTTACTTCAGGATATGTACCCATGGAATGGCATACAGCAACAGTGTTCTCACTCCACAGAGTTGGTGCCAGAACGGACCACAGACAATATTGCCCTATAAGCCTAACTATCCTGTTATGCAAAGCTATGGAGTGTATTGTCATGGGACTCTTACACATAGACATCAGGAAACTACAGACACTGTGTCCTACACATTTCAGCATTTTTGTGGGCAGATCTTGCCTCTTGAACATGTTTGTATTCTTTTGACAGTTAACAGGTCCATCAACATAGGGACAGTTGTACACGCAGCCTACCTGAAGCTTGCTAAACCCTTCCACATAATAACCCACTGGGCCATTATGCATAGGCTCACCAGCATTGATATGGACACATATCTCACATGATGGATTGCTACCTGGATCAGGGATAGCACCCACATGGTCAGAATTGCAGGTGCCATGTCTGACTATACACCAGTTACACGTGGCATCCCACACGGCTTGGTCCTGGGACCTCTCTTGTTCAGTATATATTTGTCTGACGTACAGGCTACCACAGGGGGAATATGGCTGACCTTGTTCACACTTGACTGAATACTGGGTGCCATGATCACCTCTCCAGCTGCCACATGCATACTCCAACAGGGTCTCACAGAGATGGATGACTGGTGCCTGAGCCATGTCCTACAGCTAAATGCCATTAGTTGCATGGCCATCCCCTTTGGGAATAACAACATGCCCACACATTAACACATAGGTAGTACTCCATTACATATGTTAGGTGCTGTTAGGTGATTGGGGACATGACTTGTTCGTACTGTTGCCTTTGACATTCACATTGCCACAGTGGTTGGACAGACCTTCTATATAAGCAACCTTATCCCATATGGTTTCACATCTAGATCGAATGATGTCATTGTGTCCCTATACTAATAACAACCGTGCTTGGTTACAATACCACCTTTGGGGTGTACCTTACCCAACACCTGCAGCAACTGTACTGACCACAGATACCCAAGCAACAGCCACCCCTCAACAATACCCAGCAATCACATATCTCACAAAATCAGTGTGCCTCACAGTCACAGCCCTTAAGGCCAAACAACACACCAAATACACTTGTTATAGGGGACTCTATTGTCTGGCACACTGACATCCCACTCAACTGACTGAACAAGGAGAAGGTCACTGTAAGCTGCCTGTCAGGTGGCAGGATCCACCACATAATGCAATCACTCAGGTCACTCCAAAGCAGGTACAAGTATGACTCCGTCATTGTCCATGCAGGTGTGAATGACATGAGACGTACCTCCCTGGACTACAAGAAATGAGACATAGAGCAGCTCTATGATCATGTAGCCCAGGCTGGTATGACCCTGACCTTGGGTAGCATCTTGCCCTCACCAAGAATGATGCCAGAGTATAAAGACAAAATGATTAGTTTCAACAATTGTGTACAGTATTGGTGTCATTCAATGGGGATCCAGTGTCTGTCAACCTGGGATGACATACCCGACAAGCCACGTTGCTTCACTAGGGACGGCTTGCACCTGTCACCCTTAGGCTTTTGTATACTGGCCATGCCTCTTGCCACCCCATAGTGCATTTTTTAGGTGAGGCTCAAAGGACAAACACACCTCCATAGACAACCCAAGGATACAAAATCTAAAGGTAATGCTACTCAATGCCAGACATCTAAACCTCAAGATGCACCCACTTGAGGCTCTCCTCAGTATGGAGAATATCAATGTCTGTGCAGTAACAGAAACCTGGTTCAAGGCTCCTGAGAGCACCCCAGCACTACCAGGTTATAACTCATACCATGCGTTTCACACACAAAACTCGGACCAAAGCACAAAAGGAGGGGTAGTATCTATATTCATCAAAGATACCTACACCTCTAGGTTAGTGGCACTGCACGAAGCATCAGAAACCATCCATGTGCAACTAACAGCGGGCCAAACTGCCTTTCAGTTTGTAGCATGCTACAGAATACCCTCCCTATTACAGGAACCCCACTTGGCATTCCTGAGAACACTGGAGAATATCAAGGTCTCTCCTAAAGCTATGTTATTGGGTGACTTCAACTACCCAAACATTGACTGCAACAACTACTCATGCCCAAACACACTCGCCCAATGGTTCCTTGAAGTTATAAACTGTAATGTGATGGAACAACTGGTCACCACTCCCACAAGAGGGAACAACATATTTGACCTGGTCATCACCAACATGGGGACTCTATGTTCCACACCAGAGGTAAACCCCTCATTGGTAAGATCAGACCATGAACAAATTTCCATGGACATCCATATCCCATCCCCACCCCCAGCCAAGGAAATCACTGTACAGAATTTCTCAAACGCCATCTTTGCACTTCTCAAGACTGAGGTGGAATCCTTCAAAGCCCACGGGCCAGAGGATAATACAGGCCAATCCGCAGAATGCTTTACAAATGCATTCTATGAGTACCTGAAGGAATGCATGGATCGTGCTATCCCAAATAAAATGAAGACTCACTCCTCCAAAAACAGGAGACCTGTTTGGTGGACCCCAGCCATAAATAAGCTATACAACAGAAGGAGGAAGCTACTACATGACAGAGCAAAATCCCAAAAATGGAAGGCATCACTGATCAGTATTGGCAAGAAACTTCGAAACCTCATAAAATCATCAAAGGCCAGTTTCCAAAGGGAGATTGCCCTAGACACTAAAGATAATCACAAGTCCTTCTTTAGTTATGTCCATAATATGGGTGGAAACTCCAGATATGCTCTGAATTGTTGCATAATGGTACAAAATATACCGAAACTACAGACAGCCAACATCCTGGCAGATAGATTCAGCACAAACCTCTCACCCCTTCACCCACAAAGGAACAAATGCCTATCCCAACTGAATGTAACCTCCCTGACATCACAGATGCACAGGTGAAGGCTGCCCTCACCAAAGCAAAAAACACAGCAGCTATGGGAACCGGACGTGTCCCAGGCTGTGTCTTACACAAGCTCCAAGAAGAACTGAACCCTCACGTTAAGTCACTGTTCAAACTTAGCCTTACTACAGGATATGTACCCGAATAATGGCGTACAGCTACAGTGGTTCCACTCCACAAAGGTGGTGCCACAACAGACCCTGGGAACTATCGCCCCATAAGCCTGACTAGTCTGGTATGTACAGCTATGGAGCGTATTATCATGGAACTCATAAACAAAGACATTGGGAGCCTCCAGACACTGGACCCTACCCAATTCGGCTTTATTAAGGGCAGATCTTGCCTCTTAAACCTAGTTGATTTCTTTGAAACAGTTACCAAAGCTATGGATGAGGGCAAGGTAGTCCACACAGCCTACCTGGACATCGCAAAAACTTTCAACACAATACCCCAATCGGAAACCATACATAAGCTTAACAGCTTAAATATCAACCCCTATATCACAAGATGGGTTGCAAACTGGCTCAGGGATAGAGCCCACATGGTCAGAATCGCAGGTGCCATGTCTGAATACAAACCAGTTACAAGTGGCATCCCACAGGGCTCAGTTCTGGGACCTCTCTGGTTCGGTATATACTTCTCTGAGGTTCAGGCTAACATGGGGGGATTATGGCTGACAAGGTCCATAGATGACTGCAAACTGGGGGCCATAATTGACTCTCCAGCTGACACAAGCATCCTCCAGAATTGTCTCACAAAGATGGATGTTTGGTGCCAGAGCCACAAGCTCAAGCTACATGCTAAAAAGTGCATAGTCATCCCCTTTGTGAAAAACAAGGTGCACACAAATTACCACATAGGTGGTAATGCATTACGTACAGAAGTAGTAATTTGAGATTTGGGGACCAATGTAGATAGTAATCTCTCCTTTGATAATCACATTGCCAAAGTGGTTACAAAGACCTTCTATATATGCCACCTTATCACGAAAGGGTTTGCATCTACATCAAGAGAGGTCATTGTGCCCCTCTACTCGTCAGTCATCAGCCCCATACTTGAATACAATGGCCTTTTTGGGATGTACCTTACCCGACACCTGCAGCACCTGGAGAGACCCAAAAGTACCTCTCCAAGAGGATCATGGGCTACAAACAGATGTCATATGCAGCTCAACTAAGGAAACTCCAGCTCTACTCAGTTGCTTACCGCCTACTCAGAGGCAATCTATGCCTGACATACAAAGCCATGTCAAAACCAGGATTAATGTTCATGCTCCACCTCAAAAAATCCAAGTCCCTTAGAGATACACACTCCAGGGACTTAAACATCAGCACAAGAATAAAAAGGACATGCTGGAGGGACAGATTAATTTCCCAGAGGCTCCCCTCACTCTGGAATAGAATCCCAATTCATATTAGACATAGCCCCTCGCTGACCCTCTTCAAGCCAAATCTGGACACATGGATGGGAAATCACAAATTCACCCCTGGGATCTCTTCTGTGTCCCTGCTAGACAGAGGCACAGCAAACTAATCTTAAAGTGTACCTTCTGTGACCTAATTTACAGAGGCACAGTAGACTAATCTATTAGGGAGACAGATGCCAAATACACTCTGGCTAGGCTTATAAATGCCCTAGGGCAGATAGCCTAGTATCTACCTATGAACCTATGAACCTATAAGTTCCGCACCAAGCAGATGTAGGGACTCACACAGATGACCTGCACAGTTCAGATGCAGTAACTCCAGCTCTACTCAGTCACTTACCACCTACTCGGATATGATGTGTGCCTGTTGTTTGCAGTAATACCCCACCCAGAATTAATGGACATGCTCCATCCACCTCAGGATATCCAACTCCCTTGTAGCTACACACTCCAGGGACATATACCTCAGCACAGATGTTAATAGGACATGCTGGAGGGACAGATTCTTATCCCAGGGCCTCCACTCACTCCAGATTGTGATCACAGTTTTACATAAGCAGAGCCACCCACTAACCACCTACAGGGGACTTCTTGATGGCTGTATGGGTGATCGTATGTTTACCCATGGGATATCTTCTGTGTCCCTGCTACACAGAAGCACACTAGCCTAAACGTACATGGGCTATCTTGTGTGACCTACTATTCACTGGCACAGTGTAGTACTCTGACAGGGCTGCAAAAGCCAAACACACTCTGGCTAGGCTTGTACATACCCTAGGGCAGATAGCCTACTATCGACCTCTGAACCTATGCTTCTGCTTGGGATGAACAATATTTATTGCTGATACTGTTTGCAGGTCTTTATCGTCTTTGCTTTCCCAGTTTTTATGAACAACTTAGGTATCTGTGGAACATGTTTGATCATGACAGGGTTCCACTATATTATATAAGTGTCTGTTGTCATGTAACTGTGTGCACAGGGTGGATTGCTGGATAGTGAGAGGTTCCTGGGTTAACACATGCAACGGCCAGATATGTGTGGCCCACTGCTGTAGTCAGACATGACCTAAGTGTGTGAGCATGCCCAGTTCAGGCTTTCCATGTTTTGTTGCCTGACATATGTCTCATTTATTCAAGTGTGTGAGCATGCCCAGTGTGACCTTTCAGTATGTTGCAATCTGAAGTCCACTACATTTCTGGATGTGTGTGAACATGACCAATATTTACATTTATACTGTGTGTGTTGGAAGTCAAGTTCTGTTCTTACTGCAGGACTCACCTTTGTGTCATAACTCAACAGGGATTATGCTGTGCCTGCAGGGTTTCCATGAGATACTTTGCATAGACTTATCAACATCCCTTCATACTGGCTGAGCAGTGCAATGCTGTCATGGTTTAGTGGTGCAGTACTTTAACTATGGTGCACAGTATCCTGGGTTTGAGGCCCATCACTGCTTTATATTTCCATACTGAGCAGAACAGACTGCTTAAGGGCCAGTTAAGCAAATATGAGCATGTTGGCTTTTGTTCTGCTATGCCCTACTTAGACCAGGCTTGTCCAACATTGCTGTATATTCACCAACTTTGCTGGACATTGCCCAATATTACTCAAAACTGACCACAGTTGTACTAGTTGGTGTGTGTATTCTGTTTGCATATACTACATGGTGGTAAATGCTGTTTAGCACTACCTTAAATTGCTTGACACATGGCAATCATGCCTCAGGTAGTGCTGCAGGGATGCCTATGTCAGATGCACATACTACACTCCCTGTAAATGTTTGAAGCAGGTAGTGTCAACTTCGGCATCCCTTTTACTATATGTGCAGGTCAGAGAGAGGTATCATTTCCAGGGTTCCTACTGAACCAGTGTATGTGCTATGTGTTGCCTCTTTGCCAAGGCCAAAGCATACTGGGCACGCCTCCTTCTACCTAATGGGGCAGGCTCAGGTTGTTCCTCCTCCGAGTCACGCTCTGCCTGTGACAACCTTGGCAATGGTGGGGGACTGTTTGGCCCAAGCCTATGCTGGTCCTGCTGCAGCTGTTTTCGCAGGATCATATTATGTAGCATAGCACATACCATGACAATTTGGGTACATGTAGTTGGTGTGTACTGCAAGGCTCCACCAGATGTGTCCAGGCACCGGAACCGTGACTTGAGCAGCCCAAACACATGCTCGATTACATTTCGTGTTTGTGTTTGTGCCTCATTATGGCGTTCCTGTTCAGGTGTGTGTGCATTTCTGATGGGTATCATCAGACACGGCTCCAGTGCATAGCCAGCATCCCCTGCTAGGTGACCATGTGGGATGTCCCCATTGGCAAATGTCTGGTACAGCTGCGTCAGATGCCAGATATGGGAATCATGGTAGCTTCCAGGGCAGCCAGCACACACATTCAGTATTATGCCCTGGGCTTCACACATGACCTGGCAGTTGATGGAGGCGAAGCCCTTGTGGTTGAAGTAGACCCTACCCCGCTCGCCGGCTGGTGCTTTGATGCGTATGTTCGTGCAGTCTATTGCACCCACTACCTCAGGGTATTCCGCTATTTGCTGGAAGAGACGCATATTGCTGGTCAATACCTCATGGGAATTGGGGAAATATACATGATCACCGACATGTGCTGACATGGCATCCAGAAACTAGTGCAGTACCCTGTATGCTGATGCCTGTGATATCCCCATCATATCACCATTTTGTCTCTGGAACGTACCTGTTGCTAGTATTCATAGGCCAACACATACCTTGGTTTCCACTGGAATGGGTTCCCCTCTGTTGGTTCTGTGTGTGAGATGTGGCCTGCACAGCTCAACAATTTGCTGCATGAGGTCTCTGTCCACTCTATAGCGCTCCATTATCTTCAGCTCATGTAGCCCCTGGTAGGTTACCCTGGGCCTGTACACTCTTCTTCGTCTCCTCACTGGGGGTTGGTTGGCAGCATTCCCATTGTCACCACCCTCAGCATGTTGCATATGTCGGTTTATGACAGCAATGGCAGCCCTTAACATTTCTTTGTCTCAGTTAAGCCTTTTCAGTATTCACTTCTCTTAGCTTACTGCAGTGCTGCAGTGTCTCTGAGCAATACATGGTGAAAAGTTGTTTGCAGAGTTTTAAGTGCTGGGCTGGGCTGGTTTATTGCCTATGTAATTGCCTGATTCTGATTATTTCCACCTGCTAGCTCTGCTGACTCTCCCTGGTTAACTTCCTACTGTTTGTTGTGCTTCCTTTTCTCTTTCAATTTCCTCAAGGGGGCAGCATCGTGCACACTAGAACAGACGTGCGTACACGTGATAACATGCGCGCACACAGGCTTAGACTGAGTTACACTAGCTAATTCCTGCTTAAACGCATGCACACCAGCGCAAACGGGCTCACAATACTGTAAACTGCCTTATACATGCTTACTCCGGCTTAAACACGCGCACTCATGCTTACACGCGTGCACACTGTCTTACTCGGGTTTACTGGCTTGCACACGAGTGCATACACGTTGTGAGCATTTTTACAAGAAACTTTAGTGATACCCACAGTGTGCACCTTCTATTTCTTGACTTTAGCTAGGATACCTGATGACACACCACTTCCAGTGATGAGCAACTGACAGCTAACACATGCCACTCTGCTCCAGTGAGCTTATCTTCTTTCATACATACCCCCTCCTGATGTCACCTATATCCTACTCTGTTACTCCCCTTATCCTAGTCTTGCACTCCACTGACTGTGCTCATTTGCTATGTAGACTTGGGATTCACTATCCTTACCCTCACTTGCATAGGATTGCCTACTAATGCTTGGTTACATCTCTTAGACTGGGTTCCCCCCTTAGCAACCCCTACTCGGTAGCCATGTTGTCTTCAGCCTGCCATTGCCTTGCATTGTACATTACAAATACCCATAAAATCCACATTTGTGGGTTTTAATTTTTATTTTTCTGTTTTTTTAGAGTGCAGCCCATTTGTGCGAAGCTGAGCTACGCTTAAACATGGAAACTCGGAAAAAAAATTTCATTTTTTTTCCATTTTGCATCGGGAAACATTGCCAATGGCCGTATATTTGGCCATTGGCATGCTTCCTCTACTGGATGCAACCATTATTTGGAGCTGTCACGGCTCCGTTTTGCTATTTGCAGAACGGTACTCAGTTGTCAACTGAGTACATTTCTGCAGATAACACTACTCTTACTCGGACAGATTCGGGTTTCCTGAATTGCAAATGTACCTCAGTTTCATGCCTTTCGGCTGCAATTGAGGTAATTTGCATGTCCCGGCCCTGTCCATGTAAGAGCCATTTTAGGAGCTCTCTTGCACGCCCCTACAGGCTGTTCCTGGATCGCTCGTCTGACATGATGGCTGCATGGAGTCTTACTGTACTCTTAGACTCCATGCAAGCCATCGTGAATCCAGCCCTTAGTGTAGGCTTTTGAAATGTACATGAGCACCTTTTGGAATACAGGCATGATTACACCTACAAAAACACGTTATAGGCTGCTGCTGTTATTATTATGCTGTATGTGCAACAGACTTTAAATCAGGGTACTACAACCACACCTCATGCAAGAAGAAGAAGAAGGGTGTTTATTCCCCATTTGATATATAATAGACTGTGAGAAAGAGAAACTGCTGAGATATACAGGGTGTACAGGAAAACGTTGGAGGAAATATGCAACTTCTGTCACCTCCACCTCAAGCCTCAGAGACATCATGGAGATCCCATCCAGTGGAAACAAAGGTTTGTTTAGCATTACATAAACTAGCTACTGACACTTTTTAGATAGCCACAGGGGATATATTAAGGGCGTCACAGGCATCTGCCTCTGGAATATTTTATCACTTTTTGAATGCAATGCTACTACATGCAAGGGAACATATTTGTTTCCCATGAAAACCATAGAAGAGATCAAGAACCATGTAGGAATTCTTTCCAATATCTCACTTTCCTGAAGCATTGTGGCTATAGATTTTATGCACATATTAAAAAAAGTCTCACCAGGAGATCATGGAAGGAGGTACATTAACAGAAAAAGCTTCCATTTCATAAACTGTCATTTTGTCTATGATGCCTAAGGGATCATCTACAGTGCTTGCACAGGCAACTCAGGCAGTTTCCACAGCTGAGACATATGGCACATTTGTGAGCTGTACACCAGGTATGATAGGGGTAACTCCCTCAAGGGCATCTAGTTAGGGATGTAGATTATGCACTAGAGCCCTGGTTTATGACACCTATAACAAATCCACACAACCCCACCGAGCAAGGATGCAATGAAGCCCATGTTCAAACAATATCATAGCACACATAAAAATAGTGCATACCTTGACAATGCGGCACTGTAGAAACTAAATCATGCAAAGTCCTGCTTTTCTACCAGTATATAGCAAAGTTTTAAAATAGTTCCCCCAGTACGATACAATGGCAACGTCTACACTTCTACCTTCATATAGTGCAGAGTCAGCCCTGTGAGTACAGTGAGTATGTAAATGAGTTGTGAAATCATTAGCATTCTTGAATACCAAAATCTGCACACCATATAGGGAATGTAAACATGGTATTGGAACCTACATGATAACATGTGGAGACCCTCAGCAATGTGAGAGCAAGCATCATTGTTACCTGTTAATGCCTTTCAGGTGTCTCTAATTACCCTGACAGCATCATCAATCAGCTTTCACATTCTCCCCTCTCTGATATACACCTAGACAGGTTGTATCAGAGACAAGGGTCTTAAAAAAAAGTCTTCAAGTACACTAAGTAATATATAAGAATCAACAGTCCTAACTTTTCAATGCTGGCTTCTTTATCTCTTGCCTCATTTAGTATTATTGGCAGAGCAAAAAACTTGTCCCACATCAAAAATATAGTGAAAAAAGTACACCAAAAACATATTTTCTCTACAGTGCCAAACCCTTCTTCTCAGACACCTGTTGCCTACCCTAAAATATTTTGTACCCACCCTTAACAACATTCAATTGACCCTGCTAAACAAACTTGAGAAATGTTACTACAAAATAGCATGATTTACTGCCAACCTTCCAGACAGGATCCACCACTGTACTGCCCTAAGGGAATTACAGTGACTGGAATTCTCACATAATCTATCCTAGTCAAAACTTCTACAAATCCATAACACTGTTTATAAACCTAACAGCTATTTATACATCCTCATCTTTATACAAATCTGTAACCTTTCCATGCCACTATGTTCTTAGGACAAATACCTATTACATGTATCCAAATCCATCAATTCTGCTGGTAAATCACTACTGTCCCACCACCTTGTTAAAGCCTGGATCCCCACCAAACTAGTAAAATGACAAGACCATGTGCTAAAATCCTTTTATAAATTTTGATTAAAGTCCTACCTACTCACTTACCAGCTATGTACATGTGATGTTCCTGGATAACCTCCAAATATTTACAAATGTTATCACTTCATCCTACAATTACTCCATTGCCTCCTACTCAATATATCTTTGCAGCTGATTCTATTTAAAAATAACTAGACTCTTATATGGTTGATATTATCTAGTATTTTGCTGTATTATTTTTTTACCTATGTTTTCATTAACTGTCACATAATTTCTATTCTGTGAATGGTATTTTATTATTCTATGAATGTACATTTATTTGTTTATAAGTTCAGAGGTAAGTACTAGGATAGCTGCTCCCACAGGGCTTGAAGTGGATTCTGGGGGACAAAAACTCCAAGATCATTTACAGTGGCAGCTCCACTGAGATATGATAATCAAAAGCCTTAATGACTGTGATACACTGCAATAGTCATAGTGCAAAAATATAACAAACTAAATGAGATATAGTGGCATCCATAATTTATTTATACTTTTGCTGACCAGGTAAGTTCCACTAAACCAATGGCCTCTTTTCAGGGGGAAGATTCAAAGTGGTATTCATACTGACTAGTGGAAATTTGGACAGAACATCAAGGACATTTCCCCACTCTTCATTGTTATGATTGGGACCCAATTTGACGGTGCATTTCCTGTTTCCATTCCAAGTGCAGAGACAATGAGGCAGATGGAGACAGAAGGAGATGATGGAGTTGTGAAAGAAATGAAGGAGAAAGCAAATATTGAGACTGGATGTGTACAGGATTCTGAGGAAATGTTTAAAAAAGAACTGTTTATTGGAGATATGTCAGCAACTGATGGATGTATAATTACATCCCTCCAGTCAGTAGGATTGCAGGATGATATATTTAAAGAAATGGTGGTACAGTGAGCCAGAATATGAAGTAGATTTTTCCTTGAGAAACAGAATGGAGAACATACAAAAGGAGGATGCAGAGACAATCCCTAAGAATAGTAGTGAAATGGAAAAGAAAACATATGCAGAGAAATTTAAAGAAGGCAAAGTGGAATAGCAGCAAAGAAGACAGAAGGAAATGAAAAACGGGAATACATGGTAAGGATTCAAAGTAAAGAAGACAAAAAATGGACAAGTATGAAATGTGGGACAATTTAATAGCTCCTTTAGGTGTAGAAGCACATGAGGTAAGTGCACAATTTCAGAGGTAGAAAGAGAGAGACTTTGAAAGGTCAATTGGAAGCTTTATGTAAAGAAGTACTGGACATTGCAAATGTTTATGATAAAAGGGGTTTATGGACTGATGGCTTGGACTGTAATATTGTGTTAAAAGTAGAAAGCAAAGAAATATATAGATACACCAAGCATGATAAATGTGGAGGTGAATAGGGGTATTGTAAACTACTGGGGACAACCCAAAACATTTTATTTTTTTGTGGAAAAGAGGGGCACTTGATAAGTAACTGTAACAAAAGAAAATGTTATATTTATTGAGAAATGGAACATCATGCAAAAAATGTGAATTGAAGTCATGTAAATGTAATAAACTTGGACATTTTATGGATGTATTGCAAAAATGAAAATAAGAGTAAGAAAAATACAAATAATGAGTAGAAAATGAACACAGAGAAGAAGTTTTAGAAGTGGTAGAAATAGAAGAAAAATTAGATGAGAAAAAAATAAAGAAGAGGACATAGAAGAAGGTTCTGTTATTAGTAATGAAGAGGACCTAAATTGGGAGGTAGTAAAAGAAAAAATAGAATTCTATTGGTAAAATGGTAAAATACAGAAAAGGAAAATTTAAAGGGATAAGTACAAAATAAAAAGAAAAGAAAATGGGTGAAAAGGAACCTATACAGCTAAAGAGTAGGGTTTTGTGTAATGGTTAAGGTGTTTGACTGGTTTTCTGTTGAATCTGCAAAGTGACTGCTTTCGACCGGCATGTAGTCAAGAGGCAGTTTTCAAATGGGCAGAATGCTGATTCAAAAAACATCAACTACACTACAGTGAATGGGTAGTGTAGTTCGATTATCTGAGTTTAGCATTGTGAATGGAGATCGCAGTTCAGTAAAGAACAGGGAATTAACCCATTTCCTCACTGTAGGGCGATTTCAGAGTTGGTATATATAATTTGCAAGGGGTGTAGTGGGTGCAGCCCCCCACATGGGGGTTGCAGGGGTGCTTCCCCTCTGCAAAATAGTAACATACATGTACCGTTGACTATGGAATGTCATGGTATGGTAAGATGCATAGCATGGGTGACTGACATCATCTCCTGCTATGTCAAATATATCAAACTACGGGTGTTGATGTATTCAGTTTTGACCTGGCCACATTTTTGCCTTTCCAGATTCAAGATTTCAGGTTGACCATGTGACTGGTTGATGTATACAATTTCAAGGTTTCAATAGTAAACCATTTTGACTCATATGCACAAGGTAAAGTGTTTGATTTTCATATTTGGAAAGAAAATTGGCTAAGCTTAAAATGGTCAGTTAAGAAAGCTAGCATAGTAATCAGTTATGATGTTATGAATCCATATGTCTAAAGGAAAAGTGGAAATGAAAAATTTGGAGTGCTTTTTGTAAATGTGAATAGTATTAAGAATACAGTAAGAAGACCAGGAATTTTGGAATGGTGTAATACATGTGATGTACATGTAATTATTTTAGAAGACAAAAGATTTTTAACAGATGAAGAAAGATTACAAACATAAAAACTATGGGGAGGAAAGATAATCTGGAATCTGAGACATGAGAGATGTCCTGGAATAGCTATATTCTATTGAAATTCAGGAAAGAGATTAGATATAACTTTAGCAAAAATGGGAAGATTAACCACTGTAGATTTAAAATTGAAAGAACAAGCATATAGAATTATAACATTGTATGCTTATGCTAATTGCAAAGACAAGGAAAATCTTATGTCATCAGATTTTAGGCTATGAAGTGATAAATAAGAATATTGCAATAACAGGATGTTCTAATTGTAATTTAAGTGGCAAGAGAAAAAAGAAAGGAAATGATGTAAGAAAAATGTTAGAAGTTATAAGATATGGTAAGTTAAAACCTTGGGACAAAAATTCATGGACTTACAAAAGGGGCATGTACAGAAATGAAATAGATTATTTTATAGTCTCAGAATAGTTAGTTATAGGAGAAGGAGAGGAAGTTAAAACAAGAGTTTCTGATCATATTGCAATATGGCTAGAGATAAAGGAAAACAAGGAATATATAAAAACAGGCAAAGGAATAAAAAGGATAAATGAGAAAGCATGGAATGAAGAAGGAAGGAGATTAGTAATACACTTATGGAAAGATCATATTGCTACAAGAACATTTTATAAAAATTGGTCTGAATGGTGAATGAAATTAAGGAAAATAGTGACAATATGATATGAGAAAATTAGAGAAAGAAAAATATAAAAGAACATATAATGATACATTGGACAATTTAGAACATAATGACAGAAAGTGCTTTGACAAAGAAAAAGAATTATATGAAAGAAATCCTGAAAAAATTCAAGTGTTATATAAGCAAACATTTTTTACAAGGATAAAGAGAAAAAGTATTGAGTTACTAAAGCAGATTAGTAAAGGAAAATGGTACTGTAATGAGAGAAATAAAAAATGTAAAAGGATAAATAGAAAGAACTTGGGAAAATAGGTTGAATAGTGTAGTACAATATGTACAAAAGTTTTTAAGAAAAACGGAAGGAAGTGAAAAGAGTTGGAAAGTAAAAATGCTAACGGAAAAATGATATGTAAAGTATTATGACAAGTAAATATAGAATCAGTTGCAGGCCCAGATGAAATAGGGTATGAAATGTATACAGATTTAAGAGATTTTCAAAAAAAATGAAAGGTTAAATGAATGCTTTATGTATAAAGAATTATGTAGTGGAATACTTAAATTCTTAGAAGACAATTAAAAACTGGAGGCCAATAGTACTGAATAATAATGATTATAAGATCTTTATGAAAACAATACAAACGATATTTGAAATTAAAATGGAATATGATTTTTCTGATAGCATAGTAAGGGGAAGGTTTGTCAGGAATTATTAATGATAGAGAAATTGTGGATGATAATATGAACAGCAAAGGAGAAGCAAAAATCATGATAGGAGACCTTAATAAGGCATTTAACATAGCTGCAAATGAAATCTTATGGACAATAATGAAAGATAAAATATAAGTGAGAAAGGAAATTATGTATGCCAGCATATAATAATAATAAAGTAAAAATAATCATAAATAGCTGGTTAAGCCAAAAGGTACATATGAAGAGTGGCATAAGACTGTGATGTCCAGTGAGTTGTTTACTCTTTGCATTAGTTATGAATGTGATAGTATGGGAAATAAATTACAAAATAAAGGAGGTGGGCTATATAACACATGAAGGGTTAAGAATTCCAGTTATATTAACATGGAGATGACATTGTAATAATTGCAAAAAAACAAAAAAAAATTGTCTAGAGATGATTGGAATAGCTTTAAATAAATAGAAATGTAAAGGTTTATATGATGAAGTGAAGATTGGGGTATATATTTTACAATGAATTAAATTGTTGTGTTAGGTATAAAATTTGGAAATAAAGATATAAGTAGAAGTCAATGGGGAAAACAACAGAATAAATAAAACAAACGTCTTTTCTGGAAAACATATACATTATCATTCAGAAAAAAGACTTATTTGATAAATTCAGTACTGATTTGAAAAAAGCATACTTATCAATTATATTTATGCTGCCAAAAGTGCTGAAAAAGAATTATTGCAGATATTTTTTCATTTATATGGGGTACTAGATTACATCCAGTAAAAAGAGGAGTTTTGAATGCCAATAAAGAAGACGGCAGTTTAGGGTTAATTAACCTAGTGGTATATGCTGCTTCATGACATTTGTATAAAGTGTTAAAGTGGATAAATGAAAAAGATGAGACAATATTAAAACTGTATAAATATTAGTATGATAAATTTTGGGGTATGGTAAAAATAGTAAAAAAGAAAGAGAGCTTATAAATGTAGAAATAAAATGTTACCAAGAAAAATATTTTTTGGGAAAATAAAAAATGATGCTATAGAAAAAAGATAAAAAACACAATATAAGAATATAATGATAAAACATTACAATGTAAAACAATTGTAAAATGATATAAGAATGTAATGATAAAACATTATAATGTAAAACGATGGGAAAATCTAACAGATGGAAAAATGAATCTATAAAAATAAGAAACAAATGGTGTAATCAGAAAGCAGAATGTCAAGATTTTTTGTGCAGATTGATAATGGATAAATTGCCAGTAAAAAAAATGCTAGGGCGGAGCCTGAATGGCCAACTGAAAACAACAGATTTTTAGAGCTCCATAAAATTAGTAAAATAAAACAGGGAAAGACATTTTTTTAAAAGAAAATACTGCAAACATATAGAAAAAGGACTAAAATATATAATCAACAACTTTGGTGGATTTCTACAAATATTTTCCTGTCAGAAAGCTTGGAGATTTATCCATTTCCTGAAAATGAGCAACTCTAGGAATTCTCACCCTGATGCAGCTTTAAAGAATGAACTGCAACAGATGACAGCTACCCTACAAGAACTATCTTTGAAGATGGATAATTTTAAAGAAAATCTAGAAAATCTTAAAACGAACAATCAAAAACTGACTGATACTCTTAAGTAAATGTTACATCAACATCAGATAAAAATAACAACTATGGAGACTTCTCTAAATGATATTGAAGAGAGACAAAGAAGAAACACAAAAAGAATTTCTTCTTAAACAAAATACTTGGTTGCTTAAAAAAGTAGATGATTAAAAAAATAGAGAAAGGAGAAATAACATTAGGATCTTCGGGTTACCTTAAAACATAGAAGGTGAAGACATCATCTCCTTTTTAGCATCTTGGATACCTGACTTTTTAAACTTAAAAGAAGGTATCTCTTATGGCAGTGAGAGGGCATACAGAGCTCTGGGGAAACCTGCTTCCATTTCAACAAATAAACCTCCTAGATCAGTTGTTCTAAAATTTATCTCATACTTGGACAAGGAACTAATTTTGAAATCTGCTTGGAGGAAAGCACCTTTAAAATATAATCAAAACGTGATACGGTTTGACAATGACTATTCTATCAGAATAATTGAACAAAGGAAAAAATCTGGCCAATGATAAAATTTCTAAAGCAAAATAATATCAAGGCACAACTGGCATATCCAGCTAAAATAAAGATATTGTATACCAAAGAGACGAGAACCTTCATTGATCTAGAAGAAGCTACTTCATTTATCAAAAACAACAGCGTGATTTCTATCCCAGAAGAAATGGAATGGCTGTCCTCTTCTCTTAAAAGATCAAAAGAAACAAGTGCCTGGACTGATGTTAAGAAGAAAAAAACAAAAGACTGACTCCAAAATTGCTGTTCCATCTCAATCTCTCAAAGTATCAACTATGACTTAAGCTGCTATTAGTAAATGTTTTAGAATGAGTATATATCACTTTTGGTCTTCTTAAAGCAAATCATCACTTAATCGTTTAGTAATTTAATGTTCAACTCTAAAATTCAAGAAGACAAGTAAAACTTCACACAGGTATAGTTATTTATTATTCATCTTTAGTTGTTGGCTTATTAGTTATAATTAATTCAATAATTAACCAAATTAATATGGTCATAATGAGTCATCATTTATGTGTTGTATGTTTTCTAGCTTCCCAAGATAACATTTCATTCATAAAACTACCACACTTACTAGTTTTAAATAAGTGCTTCTCGCATGCATTGACTTCTTTAGTTTAAAATAATATTAACAAAAATCTGCTGTGTCTACTTCCTTGTTTGGTAAACTCAAATATGTTTTCAGTATATGCAAATCAACAATCCATAAACATGTCCGGATATCAGGTTAAGTTTATTGAGAGCTTATTGTCTTGCTTAATGATTATATTAGTCTGACATATAGCCCGTGAACAAAACAGAGCCTGCTTGCATGTCGTGGGCTGTTTTTGTTATTGCAGAAATGTATTTAGTGCCAACATGCTTATATGTTGATGTTTGTGATGATTTACTAGTTGGGCATAAATGTTTGACCTACACAAATAAATACGATGTATGTCTGTACTACTGTGTTTGTCAGCTTGTTGGGAAGATGCTGCCATGTTTGTTGGGCTATCAGAGGTTGTTTGAGATGGTGCTTGCATGTGGTCTTTGCCCTTTCGGCTTTGAGACACTTTTTTCCTTAGCTTTGAATTCATCATATAAAAGGAGGGAAGGGTTTTGACGACGATAAGAGAAGTGAAGCTTTTTTATTTCTATGTGTCTCTCGAAATTCGTAGGCTGTTTCCCGCTGTATTCTAATATGATTTGACTCTACTTAGGTTCCCATGACAATGGGAAACAATGACATAAACCTCTAATGGCTCTGCAAACTTCCGAGGCTGAATCTTAGCATACAGATGTCAAATAATAGAGTCTATAATATAAATGCTTATTAGGAGTGAATTGGGAAACACTGTGAAGGATAACTGTAAAATAAAGTTAAAGGGACACCTTTTATGTTACTATTTGAAATAAAGCAACATGTTCAAATTATAAGGTAATACATTTGAATTGAATATTTAGCATTAGTTGCTCATTCCAGTTATATTTGACAAGCATGGAATATTAAGTGAATCAATGCACTATTAAAATGGCATTATACCATTACTTGTTTCAGTGACATTGTGCTTGTAATGTGTATGACAGTTAATTAGATGAGCATTGACGTTTGATTCACTCAAACAAATATGATGTATGTCTATATTGCTATGTTTGTCAACTTACTGGGCAAATATTGTCATATCTGTTGGGTTATGGAATGTCGTTTGGGATGAGGTCTTGCAGGTTGTTACTGTCTGACTTTTTAGCTCTGACCCACATTTCCAACAGTTCAGATTTCATCATATAAAAGAAGGGAAAGGTTGCAATAATGTCAAGAGTAGTGAAGGTTTTTCAATTATATTTGTCTCGTGAATTCCTTACACCAAAAACGAACGTTTAAACTAGTAAACACGAAAAAATATGAGCCACACTGCTGAAATCCACAAACAAAATCTTTTAAACATCACATCAATTCATAAAGTCAATGAATACATCATACATTTTTTCACAATAAAAAATGATGAAAATAATAAAGTACAAATATATATATATATATATATATATATATATATATATATATATATATATATATATATCTTGCTAAAACATACTAACCATCTAATCAGAATAAACACTATAATAACCAAAAGGAAATACTTGAATATATATATATATATATATATATATATATATATATATATATATATATTTTTTTTTTTTTTTTTATCTAACACCCTAAGCTTCAATTTCTAACTGATAGAAATAGCATCATTCAGACCTGGGGGAACATGGGCATTAAGAAAAATCTGCCACCAGGTTTCTTTTTCTTCCAAGAACAACTTCCAAGGACCATCTCTGTCTCCCCGTTTCACCTGCTGCAAGACCACAAACTTAAACCCAAGATCAGGAAATTTGTTAATATGCCTATATAAGGCATTATTGTTGTCATACCGACGGATGTCATATAGGTGTTCATATATCCACTGAGATAAATTCCGTTGGGTTTTTCCAACATAAAAGCTCAAACATTGGGAACATAAGATGGCATATACTACACCCTGAGTGTAACAACTAAATTTACCCTTAATAACAATCTCCCTGTCCCTTACCTTAATCTTAGATGTAACTAAAATGTATTTACACTGGTTACACATTCCACAAGAATTAATTTTACCTTGTATATTTATATCCTTAGCCTGTTCCAAAATGTTTTTAATATTTCTACCTCTCGTATACACAAATTCTGGGTGTTCACCAAGCAAGGCCCCCATAACTGGATCACTTTTTAAAATAAGCCAGTTCTTATTCACAATATCCTGCATAACATAGCTATCATTTGAAAAAGTAGATACAAATGGGCATGAGGGCTCGTCACCCACCCTAGACCCCCTAGGTTTGCCCCCAACCCTTTGCATTGGGATCCTACCATCACCATTCATGTCTCCATCCATCCTGGGTCCAGGTCCTGCTTCCACCATCTCCAAAGGACTTCCATCAAAACCATTCAAAATGGATTTATAAAATCCCCTTACACATTTATCAATCACCTCCTTCTTTATATTCTTTATCAAATACCTCGGATAGGCCCTGTCCATAAACATTTGGCATAAGTAATCACATTTCTCTAAGAAGTGCGAATGTTTGGACACCATCTGGGCTGCTCTCACCAGCTGTCCTTTAATAATACCTCTTTTGACATTCATGGGGTGGTTACTACTAAAATGTAATATACTATTTGAATACGTTGGTTTTCTATATATTGTTGATTTTAAAGAACCACCCTCAGTTTTATGCAATAACACATCCAAATAAGGTATCCTAACTTGGTCATAAGTATATGTAAATTTTAAAAATGTAGCACTGCCATTAATATAATCCATAAATTCCAATATTCCTTCCACTGATCCCTTCCAGGCAATAAATAAATCGTCCAGATATCTCAAACATAATGCAATAGTAGCGTAAAATGAGGAGGGAAAAAGATAATATTTTTCTCACCAAGCCATAACTATATTTGCAAAAATAGGGCCACAGGGTGAACCCATAGCCACCTCTAACAACTGCTTGAAATAGTGCCCCTGAAAATAAATATAGTTATTTTTTAGTACTATTTCCATCAGTTGTGTATAGGTGTTATTACTGTCTTGGGGTAACCCAAATTCTTCATGTAAAAAATCAGAAAAACAATTTAAACCAGTTTCTTGTGGAATGCAACTGTAAATATCCGTAACATCAATCGTTAAGAAAATTAATATCTTCACTAACATTTGGCCAAAAAGTGCCAAGAGTCCCGGCAAAGGTGTGGAATAGCTATAAACCTTTCCTTCAACATATGGTCCAAATACTTAGCCACATAGTTATCACAATGGGTCTAAGTAGGGGATTGGCCAAATCCTTATGGATCTTAGGGACCCCAAAAAATCACAGGTGTTTTACGTACATCTGTAGACATATAATTATATTCATCAATGTCTATCTGATCCTGTGTAAACATGTCCATAAGGTCACTGTCTATCTTGCAATAGGCAATATTTACTTCAGTCAAGGATTCTTCGGGATAGATGTTACTATACAATAAATCAAACATCTTTTGCACATAGCTATCCTTTTGCATAACAACCACCCCATCCCCCTTTATCTGGGTGCATAACTCTCAGGTCTTTGCTTCTTAATTCATTCTTCTTCTTCTTTCAGCTGCTCCCATTACGGATCGCCACAGCAGATTAACTGTTTCCATTTCTTCCTGTCCTCTGCATCTTGCTCTGTCACACCAACCACCTGCATGTCCTCTCTCACCACATCCATAAACCTTATCTTAGGCCTTCCTCTTTTCCTGTTAACTGGTAGCTTCATCCTTAGCATCTTTTTCCCAATATACTCAGCATCCCTCCTCAGCACATGTCCAAACAAACGTAATCTTGCCTCTTTGGCTTTGTCTCCAAACCTTCCAACCTGGGCTGACCCTCTAATATACTTATTCCTAATCCTGTCCATCCTCGTCACACCCAGTGCAAATCATAACATCTTCAACTCTGCCATGTCAAGCTCTGACTCCTGCCTTTTTGTCACTGCCACTGTCTCCAACCCATATAACATAGCTGGTCTCACTATCCTCTTGTAGACCTTCCCATTCACTCTTACTGGTACTCGTCTGTCACAAATCACTCCTGACACTCTTATCCACCCATTCCATCCTGCCTGTACTCTCTTCTTCACCTCTCTTCCACACTCACCATTACTCTGAACTGTTGATCCCAAGTACTTAAACGCATCCACCTTCGCCACCTCTACTCCCTGCATCTTCACCATTCCTCTATCCTTCCTCTCATTCACACACATATATTATGTCTTAGTCCTGCTGACCTTCATTCCTCTTCTCTCTAGAGCATATCTCCACCTCTCCAGTGTCTCCTCCACCTGTTCCCTACTCTCACTACAGATCACAATGTCATCTGCAAACATCATAGTCCACGGGGACTCCTGTCTGATCTCGTCTGTCAACCTGTCCATCACCATTGCAAATAAGAAAGGGCTCAGAGCTGATCCTTGATGTAATCCCACCTCCACCTTAAACGCATCCGTCACTCCCACCGCAGACCTCACCGCTGTCACACTACCCTTGTACATGTCCTGTACCACTCTTACATACTTCTCTGACACTCCCGACTTCCTCATACAATATCACAACTCCTCTCTAGGCACCCTGTCATATGCTTTCTCTAAATCCACTAAGACACAATGCAACTCCTTCTGCCCTTCTCTGTACTTCTCCATCAACACTCTCAGAGCAAACATCGCATCTGCAGTGCTCTTTCCTGGCATGAAACCATACTGCTGATCACTAATCATCACCTCCTTTCTTAACCTAGCTTCCACTACTCTTTCCCATAACTTCATGCTGTGACTGATCAGTTTAATCCCTCTGTAGTTACTACAGCTCTGCACATCACCCTTATTCTTAAAAACCGGTACCAAAACACTTTTTCTTCAGTCCTCAGGGATCCTCTCACATTCCAAGATTTCATTAAACAGTGTAGCTAAAAACTCCACTGCCATTTCACCTAAACACCTCCATGCTTCCACAGGTATGTCATCTGGACCAACAGCCTTTCCATTCTTCATCCTCTTCATAGCTATCCTTACTTCCTCCTTGCTAATCCACTGCACTTCATGATTCACTATCCGCACATCATCCAACCTTCTCTCCCTCTCATTCTCTTCATCCATCAACCCCTCAAAGTGCTCTTTCCATCTGCTCAACACATTCTCCTCACTTGTGAGTACATTTCCCTCATTATCCTTTATCACCCTTACCTGCTGCTCATCTTTACTAGCTCGGTCCCTCTGTCTAGCCAATCGGTACAGGTCCTTTTCTCCCTCCTTAGTGTCCAACCTTTTATACAACTCTTCATACATCTTATCCTTAGCCTTCGCCACCTCTCTCTTTGCCATGCACCTCATCACCTTATACTCTTGTCTACTTTCTTCATCTCTTTGACAATCCCACTTCTTCTTCGCAAACCTCTTTCACTGTATACTCTCCTGTATTTCTTCATTCCACCACCAGGTCTCCTTGTCCTCCTTCCTCTTTCCAGATGTCACACCAAGCACCTTTCTAGCCATCTCTCTTACTAGCTCTGCTGTAGTTACCCAGCTATTCGGTAACTCTTCACTGCCATCCAGTGCCTGTCTTAACTCTTTCCTGAACATCATCTCACAATTACCCTTTTCAATTTCCACCATTTGATCCTTGGTGCTGCCCTCGCACTCATCCTCCTCTTCTTGATCACCAGTGTCATCCTACAAACCACCATCCTACGCTGCCTAACTACACTTTCCCCTGCCACCACTTTACAGTCTCCAATCTTCTTCAGACTGGCCCTTCTACATAAGATATAATCCACCTGTGTGCATCTTCCTTCACTCTTGTTTGTCACCCTATGCTCCTCCCTCTTGTTAAAATACGTATTCATCACAGCCATGTCCATCCTTTTTGCAAAATCCACTACCATCTGACCTTCTGCATTCTTTTGCTTAACACCTTACCTACCCATCACTTCCTCATCCCCTCTGTTTCCTTCACCAACATGCCCATTGAAATCTGCTCCAATTTCCAGTCTCTCACCCTTGGGTACAGTCATCACCACTTCATCCAACTCACTCCAAAATTTTTCTTTCTCATACAAAAGATCTTTTCCAAATTTAGTGACATTGCCATCCACAATACTTTTACCTAAAAAATGCCGGAAGTCCATTTCACAAATTTTTTCAAAAGCTTTAATAGAAAAATTAAGCTCAGGGTTAAAATTAATAGGCATTCTGAAACAATTGTTACCATCATTAAAAGCATCTCTGTCATTTCTATGCATAAACTTCAAATTAAATCTATGTGCATATAGCTTAAGATCACAAATAAGCTCACTAATATCACATCTATTATTATGTACATAATTGTAACCTTTACAAAGCAAATCTGCATGTTGTGTTGAAATACAAACATCCGTGTAATTATAAACTTTAAAATCTTTTTTTGAATTAAAAATAAGACTGAGTTTGTCAGCAATCACCTCAATCATCTCCTCGTTCTGGATTGCTTCCTGAACCTCTGCCCCTGTTGCTTCCAATTGTTGCCCTGTGGGTAAGGACTCCACTGTTGTCATATCCAATTCTTGCTTCTCTCCAAACGCCTTTGCCCTTGCTCTTCTAAAGGGACACCTTTGCCCCTTTCATTGGAAACTGCATTTTCTCTGTTCATTTGTTGGAAACGATCCTGTTGATTACCCTGTACTGGTGGAAGCAAAGGATAAGCATGACCACTCTGGTAAGCACGTTGGTCCCTTTCCAATTTTTTAGATTTCCTCTTTGCAATGACTGCTGTGATACCATCCACCTGTTGGAATACCCGGTCATACTGCACCTTATTCCACTCCCAAACATCCACATGCCTAATCCTGCCATCCAAAACTTGAATATCCTCCTGTAGCTTCTCTAGGATTTTGTTGTTATGCTTAGACATAAGTTCCAGGAGTTCGCAGCCATGGCGGTCGAAGAGGGCCAACAGTTCTTGATGGTAAAGCTAATGTGGTACAATCCCATTAGGGAACTTCCACATCCGTAAGCCTTTGGGTATTTGTTGCACCCTTAAGCATTCACGAAAATATAAGTTCTCCTGCTATATCTTCTTAAATTCAACTAATTTATTTTTAAAATCTACTAACAGAGAGTTAGGTTTTGATTTGGGATGAGGTCTTGCAGGTTGTTACTGTGACTTTTTAGCTCTGATCCACATTTCCAACAGTTCAAATTTCATCTTATAAAAGAAGGGAAAGGTTGCAATAATGTGAAGAGTAGTGAAGCTTATTCAATTATATGTGTCTCGTGAATACCTTGGGCAGTTTTCTGCTATCCTTTACTAGGATTTGACTCTATTTAGGTTCCCATGAGAACGGAAAGCAATGACGTTAACTTTTACTAGCCATGCAAACTTCCAAAGCTTAATTTTGGTATTCAGATGTAAAATAATAGAAGTTATAATACTAATGCTTATCTGGTTTGAATTGGGAAACACTGTGAAGGGCAACTGTAAAATAGATTTAGAGGGACAATTCTTGTGTTGCTTTTTGAAATAAGCTAATATGTCTATAACCTTGAATTGGTTACTTAACATTTGTTGTACATTTAAGGCATGTATGGCAAACATGGAATATTCAGCAAAACAAGTATTATTTCAAACTGTCACTATACCACTACTGCTATACAAAATGAGTCAGCATGAAATTGATAATCTAGGGATAGCAATATTAAGCGAGGGAAAAAAAACAGATGGAAACTTCTCATATGCAGATATAAAAATATAAATGAGAGATACACTATTTTTAGAATGTACTAGAGCATCTTCTGCGTGGAGACATGCGTGAATGGGCGTACCTTCGTTGAAGGTTGTGCATCAGGGCTGGTAACTCGGTACGTAAAAATCAACTACCAATCATTAGCGGGCCGGAGTTCTGCTGTGGCAACCCCTAACCGGGAAAAGCCGAAAGACACAAACAAACTAGCTTTTGGTTATGCCTATTTACTGAGAGTTCTCATATTCTAAATATACAGAGCAATAATAAAATATAATTACTTAGGTATTTGTATAAATATTGGTTATTACTTATGACATGTTTTACTGAATATACTGCCTGTGTTCAGTGGCTATAAATCTGATACATTTCTTTGGAGTATTATAATGCCTGCATATTTCACACTGAATCTCTTTCCAAATTCTAGCTTTCTACAATAAAGAGAAACTAATGGGGTAGTTGTGTTCCCTTTTCAGCAATTATAAGGAATTGATTCAAGTATTGAATATGTTGAATTTATAAATGTTAATACTGTCAATACTTAATTATACCCTCTAGCAAAGACTGGTAAACCTGTGCAGATTAAATTATATTTTCTGATAAGAATATATTTAATATAAGAACTAGCATGCATTGTATTATATGAATAGAAATCTATGGATGTTTAGTATACATAAATCAACTGAAGTGTAAACAAGAACACATTATCTGGGGACAATTAGTTTATATTCCTCTTACAGTGTAGTATCTCTACTGTTATATTTTAATTAATAGTATTATATTTCATCACACCAATCTTAGTCAATGCCTTTGCATATATGGAAACATGGTTTATTAACATATCCTACAAAGTTATACATCATATAGATATTGAGTTGAATTAGAATAATTGACAAGTATAGGCATATCCTTAAGTATAAATTAATTAACATTGGTAATAAACATAGTATAATGTCTCTCATTTTGATCTATATTAAATATTTCATTTGAATGTAAATATGTTATATGTTTGAGAATTCATTTAGGTGTTTATCTATGTGGTATTCCCAAAATGTAGTATATTAGTTGATTATAATACTAAAGAAGTATCACCTGATTATATAAAATGCATTAGAATTTTGTATTTCCTTTACAAATTAATCTCCACAAAATAGTTGAGCTTATGGAGCTCACTTGTTCTTAAATGTAAAAGGTATGAGTGATAATCTAATAGATGTATCTTTATCTATTAGATTAGGAATGACTTTCATTCCATGTTCAGAGGGGAACTTAGTTATATTAATAGTTGTGAGGTTATTTGTATTGTTTTATAAAAATAATTCTTTAAAGCCTGACCAAAATAATATTCTGTTTGTATTCATAAAAGAAATACGACTAACAATTTCTTTTAAAATCTTACACACAAAAAAATGTTTGTTGCTATCAGAGGAAACTGTTTAATAACTACAATAATATTAGAAAGAGTAATCTTTAAAAAAAACTTCATATGGACTCAACACTATTATCCTTGAATACTAATAGCCTAAATAATCCAAGTAAAAGATCCAACTTATTAAAATACTTGAAACTAAATAAAGCACAAATAGTCTTCCTTCAAGAAACACATTTTAAAATAAATGACAAGTTTAAATGAAATCCTAAGGAATATATGATTTTAGCTCAATCCTCTTATAAGAAAAAGACAAAAGGAGTATCAATCTTTTGGAAAATGAATATTGTTAATCCAGAAGTTATTTATAAATATGAAGACAAAGAGGGTCTCATAGCCTTTGTAATAGTTAAATTTAGCAATAGATTATGGACTCTAGCAAATATATACTGGTATCCTGGCATTGGAATACGAACTGTTAAAAACACTTAGATTTTATTCCAATAATTATAAAGCCAATTTAATATTGGGGGAGATTTCAGCTGTATTCTAGATGCTTCTGAAACCACTAATAAGAAACCTTTTCATACAACTTCTATTTCAAAATCCTTAAAGAAATGGGTTGAATCGTGTTACTTAATATATACATTTAGATTGAAAGGAGATAAATCTTTATTGTTCTCACATCAAGATTATAGATTTGGGACTCAAACTAGAATAGACAAAATATTTGTTGTTCAAGATTTACATACAAAGGTCATCAGTTTTTTAATTGTCCCATGTCCTTTCTCAGACCATGACTCTTTAATTTTGAACATTCAAATTGAATGCAAACCACTAATCTTCTCTTCTAGAATACCATTGTATATATATATATATATATATATATATATATATATATATATATATATATATATATATATATAACAAAAATTAAAGAATTCAAACCTTGGTTGCTGTCAGAATGACAGTTTTTCCTAGATATTAATTATTCAACAAAAGTCAATAGAGTCATAGTCTGGGGCTCATTAAAAGCTTATATATTTCATAAAACCTTCAGCTGGTATAAAAATAAAGTTAGAGAGTAGGACTCTGAGTTATTAGATTTGCAATCCAAACTTTATCAGCAAGGTCTGGGAAAAATCAAAGCTCTCTAGAAAGTAAAATGAAAGTAGAGGAATTTAATAAAAAATATAATGAAATTCTGATGCACAAAACCAGTCTAGCTTTAGAAAAATTTAAAATAAATTTGTTGACCACTTCACCTAGATACTTACAAAACGTATCTACAAGGGTCAAAATACAAGACAAGGCAAATAACATTAACAGTATTTACCATGAAAAGAAAGGGAAGAAAGTGTCAGATATAGGAGACATTCTTGATGCATTTGGATATCACTATATGGAACACTTTAAACAAAAAAATTTAGATACTGACCAATCAAATTGGGGTACAAATTCCATCAATATAAAAAAAATTTCAGAAAAATTCAAATTAGATCTACAAAAGCCTATATCTTATAAAGACATAGTAGACAGGATAAAAGAAGGTAAAACCAACAAAACACCAGGAATAGATGATACAATTATAGAAATATATAAACTTTTCCCCTCAACGACAGTTTCTTTTTTTTTCATAAAACTTGGTTAGAGATTCAATCACAAGCAGTAATACCTCCCTCTTGGAAATATTATTTAATCACTGCAATTTTAAAAGAAAATAAAACACTGAATTTCTGTACCTCGTATAGGCCTATATCATTACTAAATAATGATTACAAGATATTCATTTCAATTTTAGCCAATAGAATGAAAATACCACTATCTAAAACAATAAATAATGAACAAACTGGTTTTATATACAAGAGACACACACATGATAATACTAAAGTATGTTCACTCTTATAGATTATGTAAATAAGAAAAATAAAGAAACACTCATAATTGGATTAGACAAAGAGAAAGCCTTTGACTCCTTAAAATGGGAATATCTATTTAAAGTTCTAATATTATTTGAACTTCCTCTCTCCTTTGTTCACCTCTTAATATATATATATAAATATATATATATATATATATATATATATATATATATATATATATATATATATATATGGGTTCAATTCATTCACTGATTCTCACTCATTATCATTATCGACATTTTTTCAGGCAGAAGATGTGCCCCCCCTGTATTGTTCATTGGGGGGGGGACCTCCCCCATACAGGGGGCTGCCCCCCCCCCCCCTAACTATATATATCAACTCAGGGTTGCACAACATTGGGGCAAATCTTTTCTGTCGGCGAACTGAACTCGACTAATTTAATTGTGTCAGTGTGAATGAATTGTCGGTGAATAGATAGGGACCCATATATATATATATATATATTATTTATTTATATATAAATAATTTAGCATATATTAAATTAGGCCCTTTCACCTCAGAATCCATTCATATAACAAAAGGCACTAAACAAGGATGTCCCCTATCACCAATTTGTTTTGCTTTGGTCATTGAAATACTTGCAAACTCAATACATAATTTAAAAATAAAAGGAGTGGACAATTATGATCAATATAATTCTAAAATAATACTCTTTGCTGACAATATACTACTAACTTTATTGAATTCTACGGAATCTCTAAAATAGTTGGATGTAGTGATTGAAAAGTTTTATATGATTTCAGGACTTCATTTTAATAGATCAAAATAGATTTTTTTTAAATTTTTAAGTAAGAAGAAAGAACTACAAGTTAATGAAAATCATATTATAGGAGAACAAGAATCTTCTCTAAAATATCTAGAAATTGTGTTATGCAAACATCTAAATGAGCTAGTATCAATAAACTACAAAATTATTATCACCACAATTAAAAACTATGTAGAAAAATGGAATAAAATAATATTAACTTTCGAAGACAGGCTACAACTAATAAAAATAGTTTTACTACCTAAAATTCTATGTAGCATTAGCAATACAGTTGCCTCCTAATAGAAGTTTTCTTAATGAATAAACTCATGCCTACTGAAATGTTTATGGTTCCCCCCAAAAAATAGAATAGTCCTAACACACCACATTAGACCTTGGAAACAAGGTGGACTTTCCAAATATTGAATCATATATAAAAGCATCCATGTTCAAAACTGTCATAGACTGGATAAACCCTAATTATTCCTCTAACTGGAAAGAATTACAAATGGTTATATCAATAAATGAGTTTAGTCTACTGAAAAAATCCCCAATATTAAGTAAAACTAATAAGCCTTAGTGTATATTAAGTATCAGTCTTCAATATAATATAAAAAATCCTACTCAAACTTATTTAATTAACTATTATATTAATTCATTTAGGAAATTTATCAATGCAAATATGGATTTAAAACTTTGGATTGATCTCTTAATTCCATTCTACATAACTAAAATTATCCTCACAACATATATAGAGAAACAATTACTTCTTGGGAGCAAAATGGACTTATCTGTTGGTTTCAATGTATTAAAGATTTAAAAGTTTTACACTCACAAATGATAAAAACAACTTACAACATTCCATCACAGGATTGAATAACATTACAAGGTATTCTCAAGATTTATGCAGATTAATTAATAACTCCTCCTTTAAGGATCCACCAAAACTTATAAACTACTTATATGGATTTATATATAATAATTATAGTAAGGGAAATCATATATCAAATCTATACAAATAACTAATAATTTACAAAACAACACCTAAATTGTCATATTGACAGTTTATAACAAAAGGCCACTCAATACAACTAACAGAAGAAATTAAATCAAACATTTTATTTTCAATAAAATACACATCTATTACACAATATTGGAAAATATTTAACTGGAAGTACTTACATAGAACAGTTTTAACCCCAGATAAATAAACAAAATCAACACCTCTACAAATGGAATATGTTGGAGGTGTAAGGAGGCATATAAAGCAGACTGGAATCATATATTCTGACAGTAGTAAAATTAAAACATATTGGAATGGAATGAATTACTTTTTACAAGCTTTATTCAATGAATCTTTTATCTTATCTAAAGCTCTGGTTCTTTTGAATGTGAATGAGGGTACTCACTTACATAAAACACATATGTATTTATTATGGACTATACTTGTAATTTCAACAAAATGCATAACCAGAAGATGGAATTCAAATACATCACCACCTTGAAAGAATTCTATACTCTATTGAAGACCTCAACATTGATGGAAATCAAAATCAAAGAACTAAGGATTTAACCTAGACCATTAGTCAACAATCCATGGAAGAAATTTATCTCTTTGATAGACACTTTGCAATAGTTAATGGATATACTCTGATTGCTAATGTATAATTTCTTTACAATATTTGTTTAAATTTGAATACAACTGAAGGATCAGGCTATTGTAAATATTGCATATAGTTATTTGATCTATCATATATACATAAAATAATATGGACATTTTACAATATTATTTGAAAATAAAAACCTACTGAGTAAAAAAAAAAGAAAATATGCCATATAAAAAGAAAAGTGATAGAATATGTTTACATTGTTAAGAAGAAGAAATTATGGAATGTGTTTTTAAAATGTAAATGAGTAAAAATGTTATGGGATAAACTATGTAATGAAGATTTTTTGAAGATATAAATGAAGTGAATAAAAATGGATGGGATTAAATATGGATAGTCTAAGAAGAGAAGTAAAGAATATGTTAAAAGAATAGATAAAAAGTTGCTTTATGTTATATGGGCTATATGGAATGAAAGAATAAATAAAATTATGTTTAATGGTAAATGGATTTTAGCAACAATATTAAGTAAAATCAGAAGGTGGTTATGGAAAAAGGAGTAGGGGTCTATTATGGCTGAAAATTTAGTATGATTGTAAAGGAAATTATGAATATGTGTAAACAGATTTGTATATTTATATATTTGCACATATGTAAATATTTGTAAATATGTAAATATTTTGTAAGTAAGAGTTGTTTTCAAATATAAATAAAAGATCTCTACTTTTTTTTATAAGTGAAGTGGGATCTTTTACATCCACCCGAGCTACCGCTAACTTAGTCAGATGGAACCTCATTTTCATGTCTCATCCAAAGGTTGCCATAACCAGGTTTGGAGTATCCCCCCTTATGCTGTATTACAGAGACAGTATTGGAAAATTCGACTAGAACCCAAAGCCTTCTGCACCAAAAGTTAGTGTGCTACCTGTTGAGGTACTGAGACTGACAAAAAGCACACATTAGATCTCCAGCTCCCTTCAAGGAAAACAAAATTGAAAAAGATAAAAAAAATGTAATAAGCAAATGCTGCAACTTTTACTGCCTAGTACTCATTTTCTAATTTGCTGAGATAACACCAATATAAATAATTTAAATCTGAATGTTTTGGGGTTGCACCATACTTCTCAACTAATTTGGTCAAGAATTCTGGACAAAGTCAAAAATTGCTGGGGGATAAAATCAGTTACATATTTTAAATATTAGTCTAGTTCACTTTAAAGAGTTAACAGAAAAAGTTTTGCATTGATATGCACTTTTTTGATCAATAAGTATAAAACTCTAGTGAATGGTCTTACTGACTGACAGTAATCATGAGTGATTTACCAGACAATCAAAAATGTTACGAAGGATAGGACAGACGCTTGAAACCAAACCAGGGACATTCTGCAAAAAATAAGCAGATATGCATAACACTCAAAAGGGAATGTCTGGCCAAAATAACCCATTCTAGGATTTGAAATCTTTTTTTGGATGTCTGAGATATTAAATGATGCATATACAGTTTTCTGAATGTTACTATTACTGTTTTTGAACAAGTCTCAGCACTTTAAGAATTTGAAGTTTTAATGACTGAGATTATAAAAACTACATATCCTTAAATGTTTAAGTTGAGGCTTCTTCATTTTCAGACAGTTTAGTATGATATGACATTCCAATAACATCCATAGCACCACAAGCAAAAGAATTATAGAAACTACAGCAACAGTCAACTTTCTATTTTCAAAATATAGAACACTATACTACTCATATGATGGAACAAATGTGTGAAATGTAGAGCATTTTGCAGCTTGGGAGGAAGCTCACAGCATGGGTAAAATGTTACTTTGTACACAGAAAGAGTTGGCATAATGGTTAAGACGTTTGCCTCGTGAACACAAAGTACAGGGTTTGATTTTTTTCACCTTTGAAAGGGACATTGGATATGCTTAAAATGCCCTGCAAGGGCAGATAGCCTATCACTTATCTATGAATTTTCTGTTAGTGCAATACTTGATTGGGAGTTGGTATAATAATTAAGGTTTTACCTCACAGACACAAGATATGGGGTTTGGCTCTCACTTTTAAAGAAAATTAGCTAGGCTAAAAATGGCCCATAAGGGCAGCTAGCATAGCACTTATCTATATATGTATTTTCATTTTACCACATACCCAATTCTTCAACCTTGAGAGACTTTCTGGAGAAATAAGTTCAGTTGCAAAAGTCTGAAGCCACAGTTTGGCAAGCCAAACAATCTCCCCACTCCACCCCACTAATATATATATATATATATATATATATATATATATATATATATATATATATATATATATATTTGTATATATATCATCAACTCCAGTCAGCATCAAACAGTAAAGCAATACAAGTAAGAGGAGGTTTGCAAGATTATGAATGTCATACCATCCATAACACCAAACAAGCAAAAGAATTAAAGAAACTCGAACCATAATCAACCTTCCATTTTCAAAATTTGGAATGCTACAACATATTGCACAATGTGGAGCAGATGGGCAATATTTACATTCAGGATGTAAACTTACACCATGGTCAAACTATGGATTTTTTTTACTTAAAATGTTCTTTGATACCCACAATCCATCTTTGTTTGCCAGAACATTCATTTCATTACAAGATAAAAGTTTCCATTCATGTTTATTTATAAGACAGCAGTTGTACTATATTGTGTTTTACGAATAAAAACAGCAGCAACAACTCAGGAACAAAGGATGGTGGAAATGGAAATTGCTCGTACGACAAGACAGTAAAATCAAAAAATATTTTAATAAAAAAGAATCTATCAATAACTGTTACAGGTTAAGCGCTTTCGACTGATACCCAGTCTTCTTCAGAACAAAGTCAGTAAAATCCCATGCAACATTTATATGCTAGTAGCAGTATATTAATTGAATAATTGAATAATCGTAAAAACCGCCAAATTTGTTAAAGTCACAAGTACACATTCAGCACATAAGCCCTAAATCCATATATAAACAAAGAATTGTGCAAAGGAAAATATTAATCATAAAAACTCAACCTTCCTAATAAAATGCTAATCCTAGTAGTACTATAAATATTTTTGTTACAATAAATATTAGCATATAGATTTCTTATTAAAATTCCGTATAAAAATTTTTTATATATAAAATTTTTATATAAAAATTGTAATCTATATACCAATGTAATCACTCTATATAAACGTGCATACATGAAGAATCATTAAACTTAATGATAATGATAATGTCGTAGGAACTAAATAATCACAAAATTTATTCCAAGGCTAAAAAAGGTTTGATGCTAATATACTCATTGAGGCCGGGTGGTCTCGTAGCATCTGTTAAAATCTGCCATTTACTCTCACAGAGAGACAATTTCATTTTCCAGTCCCCTCCGAAAGGGACTGTCTCTACTTGATCTATGATGGAGAATAGGAACTTGTGATCGTTGCCTTTCTCCAAAATGTGTCTGTATAATGCATTTTTAGAATCTTGTTTTCCTATTTTATACATATGTTCATAAATCCGTCTGTTTAACTGCCTCTCTGTTTTACCTATGTAATGTGCGTTACATAACGTACATATTGCAAGGTAGACTACCTGCTTCGATCTACAATTCCCTTTCCTACTGATGATAGTAGTGTGGCATATGTCATTCAGTTTGATGGTATTATTCAAATTGATGTATTGACATTGTTTACAATTGCCACATCTCACTGTGCCTTTTCGATTTTCATATACTGTTTTGTTAGATGCCCCTCTTTCCAAGAGATTCTTCATGTTGGGTGCAGTCTTGTAAACTATTCTGGGTTTGGTCCCCAAGGTCTCTTCCATACCCATAACCATCAAAGTACTCCAGAACCTTTCTAAAATATCCTTGATGATGTAGGAATTGGGTGTATACATAAGTATGCATGCCCTTCCAAACGAATCCATGTGTCCCCCCCCATCACGCTGGTCAGTGGTGAAATGACCCAATAGGGGTTTGTAGATGTTACCCCATCTGTCTTGTACATGTCTAATTGTCTCATTAACCAAGCCTACTGGATAATCTCTACTCAAGAACATTCCTTTGATGATATTTAATTCCTTCTCCAAGATCACTAGATTGGATGACATTCTTGCTGCGCGTATGGTTTGCCCTTTAATCACATTCTTGAACACGTGGGGGGGGTGGTTGCTACTGTAGTGCACATAATCATTGGAAAAGGTGGGCTTCCTGTATATACTTGAAGTGAAACCGTCACTGTCGTGGCTTAACCAAACGTCCAAAAATGAAATTCCTTTATGATTGTATTGATGAGTGAATTTTAAAAACTCAACAGTACCATTTAAATATGTCATGAATTCTAATAATCTGTCCTCAGATGATTTCCACAGTATAAAGATGTCATCCAGATATCTCACATATAGTCCTATGTCAAGAAAAAAGGTACTCTTGAACACGTGTTCTTGTTCCCACTGCCATGACCAAGTTCGCAAATATGGGAGCACAAGCTGCTCCCATAGCTACTCCCTTGGTCTGCCTAAAGTATTCTCCTTGGAAGGAGATAAAGTTGTAATCCAATACAAGTGACATCATGTCACATATTAGGCTGACTTTTTCCCATGAGAACTCTGTGTAGCGAGTAAGACTTCTTTCAAAGTATTCTAACCCTTCTGTCTTGGGGATACTGGAAAAAAGATCAATGACATCCACTGTTAGAAAGATCAATTCAGAATTCCAATAATCTTTGGTAAGTGTACCTAGAAATTTCCAGGAATCTTTGATGATGTGCGGGATGTTATTATATACATTCTTGCACCATCTATCTATCAATTTCCCGATGTTATATGTTTTGGACCTAGATTCTGACACAATTGGTCTAAAGGGAGGCTTTACAATAGATTTATGTAACTTGGGAATCCCAACCATCTTAGCTAAAACTGGATGATCTACTTTCAAATAGGAATATGTGTCGTTGGATATCCTGTTGTCAATGAGATATTCCTCGATGATAAGATCAATCCGCTTGTGGCCAATGTTGACCTGATTTAATGAGATGTTCTCATAATTCCCTGAAGTATGCAAGATGTTGTGGATTTCTTGATTGTAAAGATCAGTTGTAAAAATCACAGCTCCCCCTCCCTTATCGGGTTTCATGACCCTGATGTCCCGGTTCTTCATAATCTCCAGTAGACTTTTTCTTTCCATACATGTGAGGTTGTCACTAGGTTGTTCTCTTTGACTTCGTATTCTGTTGTGTGTCCAGTAAATATCGTTGCACACTAACTGTTCAAAATTTTGAACATGTGGGTTGGGGGGTGGTAAGAATGTACTTTTTTTCTTCAGGTCGGTGCCTGCTGTACCTATAGTCCCTGTTGTTCCATCCTTTTTCTTGTCAAAAGTTAACGCCAAATTTAACTTCCTGCAATATTTCTTAACCTCTTTGATGGTGTCTAGTATACCCCATCTTCTCATGGGAATAAATTTCATACCTTTTCCCAATAGTTTGGCACAAGTGTGATCTATCTCCATATTGGAATAATTGTATACCTTGAAGCCTTCACATGTAATAATCCTAGGTATTGTAGTATTCCCTTGTTCGTTAGACAAATTCACATTCAAAACGTCTGGATCAATTCCGGAGCAATAAAACATGTCTGTCATAGTGGGTAGCTGTTCCATAGTCAAGGATAGTCTGTCAGATATAATGGGATCATCCTGTTTTATGTTTTGTGCCACTGCTTTTGAACCTTCCATGCTGGGAAGTATCTTCCCCCCTGAAAATTTTCTTCCCTAAATGGGTTTTTTGATTCCTTCCTTCTGGTATGCTGTTGCTTCCGGCCCTCTGTCACTATATTGCTAGGCCAAATATATACCCTATTGTTATTGTATGCATCAGTGTCTCTCTGCATTTTCCTATTTTTTCTGTCGACTATATTGTGGACATTTTTGTCAGCAAAATCAAATTGTTTCAAATACAAGTCCTTAAAACATACATAATCTTTGTGATGAATTATAAATTGGTTCATGCGCTCTAACTCTTCAGATAATAAGCTCAATTTTTCATCTTGATATTTAATAAGTAACTTCATAAATTCGAAACCACATCTGTCAAACAGACCATTAAATTCATTCATAACCCCTATAGAATAACTTATTCCTAAGGGTAGTTTGAAAAACCGAAGGCCTTTCGGTACAATATTCAATTTCAAACAATTAGATAGATAGCTACTGTCAACTTTAATGTTTTTAAAATTAGTTAATTTTTTGCCATAATCTAGTATGTACTCCTTTAAAGGAAAATGGCTACTTTCATTAATACAATCTTGGTCTTCCAATTGATTTTTGTTAAAAGCAAAGTAATCTCGGTTATCACATACAAATTGTTCAAAAACATTATCACCATTAGATATATTGTCCATTGGATGATTGACGCTGGTGTTATACACAGAGTCTTTGTGCTCACGAAATTTCATTCTATTGGGGCTCATACAATTACGCTCATGATTGTCAAAAACAGTACCTGTTTTGTCCGATGCATTTGGAGCTCTGTTTTTTGCATCCCTCTGGGTTTTAGGACGTGCCCCTCCATACTGCCTGTCCATGCGTTTTTTACAGACGCTGTAGTCGAAAGTGAAATCATGTTCCGTGCCATCCAATTGCTCGTTCAGCAAGTTAACATCTTCCATGTGTATAAGATCCAAGGTTTTAGTGTCATTCGCTGTATAGCCTGCCGATACGGCTCCCGTTGTATGCTGGCCTGATACAAGATCATGGACACCTTCCGTGTCCACAAAAGCTTTAGGAAAACATCGATCCGGTGTGCTTACATTACCACAACCTTGTGGTTTGTTTCTGGTTGTGCGCGCCTGCGCATAGGTTCCCTTAAACGCAAAATTTACGTCGGATTCCTCATCTGAGCGTACGGAGACTAAATGTGCTTTCACAATCTCCGTGGATGTGTTAGAGTGCATCTCCTCCATATTGGCAGCAATATTTTTGTTGGTAACCAAGTCACTGATCAAAGATAATAATTTGTGGACTTCTCCTTGTAGAGCGGTGAGATCGGCTCTAAGGTCGATAATACTGTCCTTCGACAATGAAGCAGATGTCTCCAAGGTTTCCGCCATCCTGACAGGACCAAATACGAATAAAAACAGCAGCAACAACTCAGGAACAAAGGATGGTGGAAATGGAAACTGCTCGTACGACAAGACAGTAAAATCAAAAAATATTTTAATAAAAAAGAATCTATCAATAACTGTTACAGGTTAAGCGCTTTTGACTGATACCCAGTCTTCTTCAGAACAAAGTCAGTAAAATCCCATGCAACATTTATATGCTAGTAGCAGTATATTAATTGAATAATTGAATAATCGTAAAAACCGCCAAATTTGATTCTTTTTTATTAAAATATTTTTTGAAATATTGCAGGAAGTTAAATTTGGCGTTAACTTTTGACAAGAAAAAGGATGGGACAACAGGGACTATAGGTACAGCAGGCACCGACCTGAAGAAAAAAAGTACATTCTTACCACCCCCCAACCCACATGTTCAAAATTTTGAACAGTTAGTGTGCAACGATATTTACTGGACACACAACAGAATACGTAGTCAAAGAGAACAACCTAGTGACAACCTCACATGTATGGAAAGAAAAAGTCTACTGGAGATTATGAAGAACCGGGACATCAGGGTCATGAAACCCGATAAGGGAGGGGGAGCTGTGATTTTTACAACTGATCTTTACAATCAAGAAATCCACAACATCTTGCATACTTCAGGGAATTATGAGAACATCTCATTAAATCAGGTCAACATTGGCCACAAGCGGATTGATCTTATCGAGGAATATCTCATTGACAACAGGATATCCAACGACACATATTCCTATTTGAAAGTAGATCATCCAGTTTTAGCTAAGATGGTTGGGATTCCCAAGTTACATAAATCTATTGTAAAGCCTCCCTTTAGACCAATTGTGTCAGGATCTAGGTCCAAAACATATAACATCGGGAAATTGATAGATAGATGGTGCAAGAATGTATATAATAACATCCCGCACATCATCAAAGATTCCTGGAAATTTCTAGGTACACTTACCAAAGATTATTGGAATTCTGAATTGATCTTTCTAACAGTGGATGTCATTGATCTTTTTTCCAGTATCCCCAAGACAGAAGGGTTAGAATACTTTGAAAGAAGTCTTACTCGCTACACAGAGTTCTCATGGGAAAAAGTCAGCCTAATATGTGACATGATGTCACTTGTATTGGATTACAACTTTATCTCCTTCCAAGGAGAATACTTTAGGCAGACCAAGGGAGTAGCTATGGGAGCAGCTTGTGCTCCCATATTTGCGAACTTGGTCATGGCCGAGTGGGAACAAGAACACGTGTTCAAGAGTACCTTTTTTCTTGACATAGGACTATATGTGAGATATCTGGATGACATCTTTATACTGTGGAAATCATCTGAGGACAGATTATTAGAATTCATGACATATTTAAATGGTACTGTTGAGTTTTTAAAATTCACTCATCAATACAATCATAAAGGAATTTCATTTTTGGACGTTTGGTTAAGCCACGACAGTGACGGTTTCACTTCAAGTATATACAGGAAGCCCACCTTTTCCAATGATTATGTGCACTACAGTAGCAACCACCCCCCCCCCACGTGTTCAAGAATGTGATTAAAGGGCAAACCATACGCGCAGCAAGAATGTCATCCAATCTAGTGATCTTGGGGAAGGAATTAAATATCATCAAAGGAATGTTCTTGAGTAGAGATTATCCAGTAGGCTTGGTTAATGAGACAATTAGACATGTACAAGACAGATGGGGTAACATCTACAAACCCCTATTGGGTCATTTCACCACTGACCAGCGTGATGGGGGGGGACACATGGATTCGTTTGGAAGGGCATGCATACTTATGTATACACCCAATTCCTACATCATCAAGGATATTTTAGAAAGGTTCTGGAGTACTTTGATGGTTATGGGTATGGAAGAGACCTTGGGGACCAAACCCAGAATAGTTTACAAGACTGCACCCAACATGAAGAATCTCTTGGAAAGAGGGGCATCTAACAAAACAGTATATGAAAATCGAAAAGGCACAGTGAGATGTGGCAATTGTAAACAATGTCAATACATCAATTTGAATAATACCATCAAACTGAATGACATATGCCACACTACTATCATCAGTAGGAAAGGGAATTGTAGATCGAAGCAGGTAGTCTACCTTGCAATATATGCGTTATGTAACGCATTACATAGGTAAAACAGAGAGGCAGTTAAACAGACGGATTTATGAACATATGTATAAAATAGGAAAACAAGATTCTAAAAATGCATTATACAGACACATTTTGGAGAAAGGCAACGATCACAAGTTCCTATTCTCCATCATAGATCAAGTAGAGACAGTCCCTTTCGGAGGGGACTGGAAAATGAAATTGTCTCTCTGTGAGAGTAAATGGCAGATTTTAACAGATGCTACGAGACCACCCGGCCTCAATGAGTATATTAGCATCAAACCTTTTTTAGCCTTGGAATAAATTTTGTGATTATTTAGTTCCTACGACATTATCATTATCATTAAGTTTAATGATTCTTCATGTATGCACGTTTATATAGAGTGATTACATTGGTATATAGATTACAATTTTTATATAAAAATTTTATATATAAAAAATTTTTATACGGAATTTTAATAAGAAATCTATATGCTAATATTTATTGTAACAAAAATATTTATAGTACTACTAGGATTAGCATTTTATTAGGAAGGTTGAGTTTTTATGATTAATATTTTCCTTTGCACAATTCTTTGTTTATATATGGATTTAGGGCTTATGTGCTGAATGTGTACTTGTGACTTTAACAAATTTGGCGGTTTTTACGATTATTCAATTATTCAATTAATATACTGCTACTAGCATATAAATGTTGCATGGGATTTTACTGACTTTGTTCTGAAGAAGACTAGGTATCAGTCAAAAGCGCTTAACCTGTAACAGTTATTGATAGATTCTTTTTTATTAAAATATTTTTTGATTTTACTGTCTTGTCGTACGAGCAGTTTCCATTTCCACCATATTGTGTTTTACGACACTCACATCTCTTCAAATCTTAAAGACTTAATAGTAAGTTGCAAAGGTTTTGGACCCCCTCCAAAAAATGTTCTCATGTTCTCTATTAGCAAATATAGTTACAAGTCCAAGTGACAAACAGCTTTGGCCTTTCTGCCCCATTTCAATTGCTATTCCGTCCTACCCACTGCATTGATAATACCTTGATCTTTGACCCACACATGGGTACACACACAAATGAATGCACCCGCACAAATACATCAGTTATAGCCACTTGTATGACTATACACCTCAGATATTTGCTTGGTAGCAAGTGAATTAATACATTCCCAAATAATAACCCAGAAATGTAACTCACGACAGATTTCAGAAATATGCAGTGCAATTCCTCTCTGCCCTCAACTTCTATCTCAAGAATAATATGCAATGACAAAATTAGGAAACTTTTTTAAATGTTTATCTCATATACTTAGAAAGTTGAAAGAATAACAAGCTTTGAATTACTAAGCATTTTCTGAAGTATAAAAAATCTGAACCTCATCACAGTGCTCCTGGGTTGCCTCTTTATCTGGTTTAAAAGATAGAAAAGAAAAAATAATGGGTACACATATGAGGCAAAATACGTATGCTCAGTTTCTTAACAATAACATCAGAGCAAATCATGGTCAAATGAGGCAGAGAAATGAATAAGACCCAGCCCCCACCCAGCAGCCATACCAGTATCCTATTTTTTGGTGTTTCTCCCCAGTTACCACAAAACACTATTAAAACCCCGCCAGTGTGCAAACTATTTTCTTTACTTTTACAACAGTAACAGAAATTAATTTGGAATTAATTTAAAACTTCTTTTAAAATCTTACAGCAAAAACACTGACAACTACTTGATGAGCAAAACACTCACACATTAAAAACAAACAGCATAAGCAACAGTAAACTTCTATTCATTTGAAACTCATTTCTTGAAAATGTATATGGCAATCCATTAAACTACAGCAGATATGCAGAGATTCATAGTCAAGTAGCATATAGTGAGATACTAATTTGAAGCTATCTGAAGGGTGCAGGAATTCAAAAGACAAATGTGTAAGACATCTGATAACAGCTTGGGACAGCCTACTGGACACCAATGTCTATTTTCAGAGACAGTCCAGAAGCACTGTCAGGGAAAAAGACTTGGGCAGATTCATACTAAACAAAAGCAGAATGAGGGAATCAAAAGCTGCACTACAGGAAGCACCTCATTAACAGTACCAAGCACCAAAGTGTTGTAACCCAACACAGGGCATTTCAAACCATTCCCAAAGTGTTGTAACCCAACACAGGGCATTTCAAACCATTCTACATGCAAAAACAAGTAAAATTAAAAATGCATTAATGTAACATTAAATTAGTAGCTTTCATGTTGTGCAGTTTATTCACGGACAAATAAACACACTGTCAACATTCAGCAAAACAATGGAAACCAAGGATCATATCAAGGACTATCTCTAATATAATAAATCCCGTGCTTACTACAATTGTTCTGTTCTTTACATCACAACTACTCTGAGATCTAGGACACACACAGAAATAAAGATACACACACACACACACACACACACACACACACACACACACACACACACACACACACACACACACACAAATACAGATGTAATCTTCAGTTACTGGGTCTTGTACAGTTACATATATTCAGATGTTTATGTGCAGTAGAATGAATAAACAAATACATCACTCCTCTGAGAACATATGGTGCACCACACTGACCATCCCATGCCCTCCTTGACTCTTATCTCAAGAATCAGAGACTACGACCTAATAAAGAAGAATGCATTTTAAATATTTCTCTTATATACATAGGGATTTGCATTTTCTGAAGGATACAAAGTCTGAAACTCACATGACTGCCATTATTGATTGACTGTAATCTACAGTAATTTCCAGAAAGCCACAAATTTTACAAGGGTCAGATCTAAATAATTTTCACTTTCTTTTCTCAAGAAATCTAGAGAAAGCAAAAAATAATTGGGGAGGAGTTAAAGGCTCCACAAGCAAGACATTTAAACTGCTAGTTTTGTATCTATTTGTTATCTAGGTAAACCCTCTGGAGAAAAATATTACTGTTCAGGGATGACCCATGAGTAGTGCCTGACTGACTTGCTCATAGTCACACTGTAGGCAATGGAGGTGGGATGATTTGAACCCTTTACTTTTGACTACAGGAAGCACTGTGTTAGCCCAGAGCCTTAGGTGCCAGGCAACTCTAGAACAACAACAAATGCTGCATGGACATGCATTTTCTGAAAACCGATAGCTTTGAATCTCTAGTGACTGACACTCACTAATCCTCAGTGATTTACCAAAAAGAAAAATAAATTAATGGATGTCTGGCAGTTGATGTGGAGGATTAAGGCTCCAAGATCTTAATAAGCTGCTTCCTGTAGGGTATAGAGTTCAAGTCTTTCTCCTTCTGTTTGCCCTATTGTGTGTCTCTGAGCAATCACTTAACCAGACATGCTAACTTTGGCATTTTACACATACATAAACCCACCACACTTACTTCTCATTGTAAAACCCATGCATGCTTTCCTTTCTCTGAGCTTTCCTTACTTGTAGCATTCAATTAACTTGCTCACTCTCTGTACTTGCAAAATTCATGCTTATATTGAGATAATCTTGATGGAAAGTTTTATAGCATACTGTTTATTCCAGGGACTGGGCAGTGAGGGAACTGTTTTACAGGGGAATATGTGCTCCTGTGTGGACCCAGCTAGTGTTTCCCCATTGCTTTAGTAAGTACAGCCCTTTGCCAATAATTACAACATTGTCATTATTAGGCTTCAGGGCAATGTAGTTTTAATACTGCATGCCTGTTTACAAACATTGGAGACTTGAACCAAGTATTTGCATATGCTAAACACTACCCATTAATGCTTTTCATATCCTGGTAATAATATTCTTGATTAAGAAGATATACTTGTATTGGCATGAGAAGAGTATGCATCTATTTTATACTTAATTTAATTAATTAATTAAATTGCAAAAGGTAAATACATCAAGGCTGACTAAAACAGTTTATCTGAAAATAAATCTAGTAAGATGAAGTATTTTTGAGAATAATATTTATGATACTGTTAGAAGTATAGGCATATACTTTATATGTCTTATATGGGTCTAGATTATATGAGCGAATTGCACAAATTGCGAATGTTCATAATATCGAACATACCAGACCTCAAACTTCCTATTGTGAGGGGCTCACCCCCCCCACTAAATATATATTCCAACTCCGAGATTGCACTACAGTGAGGAAAGGGCAAATATCCCATTCTTCACTGTACCGTGATCTCAGAAAAAGCACTTTGAGTTCCGGTACGTTCGATATTATGAGCGTTCGCAGTTTGTGTGATTCGCTCATATGATATAGACCTGTCTTATCTAACTATCTAACTGTGGCACATGTTTTTTAAAATGATAAGATTACTAAACAATGTAGATCTTATAGTTTTTTTTTTTACTTTCACATTGAAGAAAGCTTTTTCAATACCATCTTACTTATAAACACTAACTCAAAGGTTGCACAGCCCTGGAAAAAAGAGAAACAACTGTGTAGCCACACAAACTGTAGTCTTATTTCATTAGTAAATATGTGAGAAAATAATTGATGAAAGGTAACATTAAGAAGATATAATTAGGGAAATAAAGTCAAATTGCTTGCATATCATCCAGCTGCAGACCAAATGCTTGTTGAGCACTTAATGTTCTGTTTCAAAAGTGCAGCTGCCTTTGGTGGTATTATATACTTATAATGGGTCTTCAAGAGATAAACTTGGTTGCCCTGGAACAGAAGACTATGGTAGCTAATGTACTGGCTACCTTGAAGGCCACTCTTCCAGTATAGAAAGTAACATCAAACCCTACCTCATTGCTTTAAGTAAAGATGTTAACATCAAACCCTACCTCATTGCTTTAAGTAAGGATGCCAACATCGAACCCTATCTCATTGCTTTAAGTAAGGATGCCAATATGGAGCCCTATCTCATTGCTTTAAGTAAGGATGTCTACATCGAACCCTATCTCATTGCTTTAAGTAAGGCTGTCTACATCAAACCCTATCTCATTGCTTTAAGTAAGGATGTCAACATCGAACCCTATCTCATTGCTTTAAGTAAGGATGCCAACATCAAACCCTATCTCATTGCTTTAAGTAAGGATGTCTACATCAAACCTTATCTCATTGCTTTAAGTAAGGATGTCTACAACGAACCCTATCTCATTGCTTTAAGTAAGGATGCCAACATCGAACCCTATCTCATTGCTTTAAGTAAGGATATCTACATCAAACCCTATCTCATTGCTTTAAGTAAAGATGTCTACAACGAACCCTATCTCATTGCTTTAAGTAAGGATGCAAACATCGAACCCTATCTCATTGCTTTAAGTAAGGATGTCAACATCGAACCCTATCTCATTGCTTTAAGTAAGGATGCCAACATCAAACCCTATCTCATTGCTTTAAGTAAGGATGTCTACATCAAACCCTATCTCATTGCTTTAAGTAAGGATGTCTACATTGAACCCTATCTCATTGCTTTAAGTAAGGATGCCAACATCGAACCCTATCTCATTGCTTTAAGTAAGGATGTCTACATCAAACCCTATCTCATTGCTTTAAGTAAGGATATCTACATTGAACCCTATCTCATTGCTTTAAGTAAGGATGCCAACATCGAACCCTATCTCATTGCTTTAAGTAAGGATGCCAACATCAAACCCTATCTCATTGCTTTAAGTAAGGATGTCTACATCAAACCCTATCTCATTGCTTTAAGTAAGGATGTCTACATTGAACCCTATCTCATTGCTTTAAGTAAGGATGCCAACATCGAACCCTATCTCATTGCTTTAAGTAAGGATGTCTACATCAAACCCTATCTCATTGCTTTAAGTAAGGATATCTACATTGAACCCTATCTCATTGCTTTAAGTAAGGATGTATACATCAAACCCTATCTCATTGCTTTAAGTAAGGATGCCAACATCGAAGCATATCTCATTGCTTTAAGTAAGGATGTCTACATCAAACCCTATCTCATTGCTTTAAGTAAGGATATCTACATTGAACCCTATCTCATTGCTTTAAGTAAGGATGCCAACATCGAACCCTATCTCATTGCTTTAAGTAAGGGTGTCTAAATAGAACCCTGTCTCATTGCTTTAAAATCTATGCCACCCCACAGAGTCAGATTTAGTCTGACTAGAGTAAAATCTTACAATCTTAAAATCGTGAAATATGGATGTTTAAACTTTTCATTTCTTTGGATAAGTACTTTCATCAGGTCAAAAACTATCTTCATTACATTTTTCTCTGTCTGAATGATCCAATGTGTTTGAAACTCTTGTCTAAAAAGTGGTAGTTAATACTAGAGGTATAATAAATTATCATTATTCTTTGTTATATAGTTTTTATTTATTTATTTATTTGTTTGTTTGTTTGTTTATTTATGTTTTGATCCCTTGTAAATAACAGTAGTCTAAGTAGCTTCCATTGCCTGCATACACTCATTCATTACCAAATTTTGAGATGTCATCATCATGGATCCAGGCAGTCATCATAGGTTCATAGGTTCATAGGCAGGTATCTGCCCGAGGGCATTTATAAGCCTAGCCAGAGTGTGTCTGCTTTCACTGCCCCATTGTGGTTTTCTCATAATGTGCACATTCTTCCTATTGGTATTAAATGGGTTGTCTGCAATATATGGCGCAGGGGACTTCACTTCCTTCCTCATGCCACATAAGCCCCAGACGGTCCTACCACCTTGTAAGCAGACACATTGACCTTGCCTTTATACATCGTGGCAAATCTTGATGGAATGTATGCCCTGGGATATATACACCCAACATTTCTGCAGGAAGAGCTGAGGTGGCATGGTCTCTTCATTCATCTATGACTGGATAGACTTCCAACACCACTTGTACTATTATCAATCAGTGTAATAAAAATTGTCTTGTTTTCTAGAACAACTGCACCCCATGGGCATATAGGCTGCTGAATGAAAATAAAATACATGTTTGCTAAAGCTTAGTTTTTCACACGGTATTGCTGTACCATTTATGTTTTTTTTATTTAAAATTATTGGTAAATCCCTGTGATAACAAAAGTGATAAGACAACCAATTGAGAGTTTTGCTTCTGCATTGGATCCATTCTAGAACTATTAACTATGAAGCCTAATTAAGCTCTGATTGAATAGCTGTTTCATTGTTTAATTTGATTAGTCACATTCCTTTTTCCCATTGATGCTTAAGAATGTTTTCATGCTAACTGGACTGCAATCTTTTGAAAATGAGTAGCCCAGATGTTAGGTCTGTTTTTGGGTCCCTAATAAAAGTAAGAATTTAATAATCTGAGGATGCAAAACTCATATAATCTCTCAGGAACAAAGGTTATATCCAGCCTTTGAAGTAGAGTCTGTAGCTGTTATCCATACCAGCAATGTTTCTGAAGTCTTAAATGACAACCAACAGGTACAGGAGGGCGATTTTGATAGTAATCCTAAATATAATGCTGAAAAGGAAGTTAAACATTCAGCCAATATGACTCTCTTGCAACAGTATATTGTGTATGGAGTAATCCTTCAATGCTTGAGACTGACTGACTTACTGACAGACTGTCAAGCCATCATATTCTTTTAAATCTTACTCACAAGGCCATAAAAGATTTAGGAACAAACATATTTAAACTGTTCATTGTAATTTATTAAGATTGTTATAGACTATGGTACTTGCAAAGCTGAGCTGCTCATTGTGAAAATTAGCAGACTGCTTATAGGTTCATAAGTTCTTATTGCGAGCAATTAGTAACGAATTCAAACACACATCAGTTATATTCCAAAATGCAGGACTTGTAACTGCTTGAAAAGCATTTAATTATGCAGCAGTGCAAGAAACGATATCAGTATCGATGACCAGTTGAGGAAGTATCTTTGATTCCATAAGGATGACCCATATGTGATGTCAGACTACCAAGGAACCCTGAAGGTGTCATTAAGATGGCAGATACTGTCAGAAATGCCAGTGAGGGAGTAAAAGGCAAAAATCAATCACATAAAGATGAGTAGAAGCAGAAAACAAAGAATGTGCCAAAAAATCATGAGAGGAAAGTTGTATGTAACAAATATTTACAACATTTTTGCTTAATACTCTAATTCTTTTCATTGACTTCTATACCAGCAAGCTCACTTGATAATGGATGTTAATAACTTTAGGTGGCCTCATAGCAGTGGACATAAAGCATGCTCTACAGAGGAGACTCAAGTTCAAAAGTAAGTCCATAACATATAAAAGGAACACAGATTAAAGTCAGAACTCAGCAAGTCTAAAATAATCAAAAAGAGAAAGCTTCAGTTAAGCATTTTATTTGAAGCCAGAGAAAAAAGCACCAAATTTAACAATATGGGACAATACCATTAAATCTGCTAACTTTAAAAGTTAAAGTAGGTTCATTTTCTAATTTTATAACAAGCCTTTCTTGGTTTTTCATAATGTTGTAAAAAAGTTAGCCACGGAATGTAAAACTTTTAAATGTAATTTAAGTAAAGATGAATGAAAAGCTTTGAAGGGATTACAAGTCAATACAAATGTGGTGGGCAAACTTCTAGACAAAGGTGTCAATATTATTTTCATATCTACATCAATCTGTAAGAAAATATGTTCCAGTTTAATTAATAACATTAATGAGTATCATAGGTCAAACATAAATCCCTTAGGTATTATACAATTAGGTCTCTCTGTCTTAAATGAATCCATTATATAGGCAGTGATATTTCAAAGCTTATCGGAGATAAATTAATGGATGTGAATCACTACTCACCTTTGTTTTATGTACTGGCCAAAATGCATTGAATGTGACCAATACCCTGATAGGCCCAATGTGGTGCTACTTTGTATAATCTAAGTGATGAACACACCCCAGGCTAAGTTTTATAATGTGCAGTGATCGGCACCCCAGCATGGTTAGAATGAAGTTGTTAAGCTGCCGCTGAATTTATTACAACTATTTTATTTGTTCTGTTGGTGCAGATGAAAAATACTCAAACATCACCTAATCATGCATATTTTAGTTGTTTAGTTGTTTAGTGATCCATTTGCTATTGGACCAGTTCCTTGTTTTTATAGTGGCTATTTCAGATTTGTCTTATGTTTTGCAAGATTTTATTTGGCCATAAATAGAAGCAACTGCCATAACACTGAACAATTGCACTCCATTCAACAAGCTTTCTGTAGGAAGATTTAGCTGCAGTTGACAGAGGAGTTATTTAGGTTGTTTATATGATAAAATCAAGCAGATGAAGCAAGGGAGAGTTAAATGATTCAAGGGTTTGACAATTTGCACATGTTTAACCAAACAAGGAGCTATTCTATATTGACATGGATGTTGTTCGTCATAGTTCATAAGAGATTAAATAAGAGGATGGCATGGGTTTATGCCTATGCCTTGAGTATGTTACAGATTACCCCTGTACATAAGGGACATAGGAGCTACCCCAGGTGTGAATTTGCGATTCTCCAGCCATTAATCCAAATTTTGCTCAGAGAGGGCCAGCGAAGCCTGTTCCAAAGAAGGGACAATCTCTTAGACACTTATCTGTTTCTCCACCATATTTAGTTTGGTCGCTGACTGCATTAAGATCCCTAGAATGGGTAACCCTCATGTTGTCTGACTTGCAGATGTATAGCAGCTCCATCAGGGATGGATCTGTGAGACACTTGTAGGTCTGGCATAGGCCACCTCTTAATAGTCAGTAGGAGACAGAGTACAGGGATAGGGTTTTTAGTCTATCCGCATAGGACATGTCATTTACATCATGTAATTTTTTGTGAGGAACCTCTGATGTTGCGCCAACTTCTGTAAATGCATAGTCAAATATGTGCTAAATGGCACATTGTACTCAATTATTGGTCTAATTAGGGCTGAGTACACCAGGACTATAATTTCCTTGAATTTGGATGCCATACCTTTACTTATAAGTAGTGCCACATAGAAGGACTTTGTCAACACTGTGAACACATGGCAGTCAAAGTTCAGTCTACTATCTGTGTACCTAGATCTCTAACCTTTGAGTCTACTCTTAGGGGTCTGTTATGAATGTTGCAATTTCAGGGGTATTTGATTTCCTAGAGTATGATAATCAAATTTTTTGCATTTAGTTTTAGCTCATGGCTCTGGTACCAGTCTCTGATCTAGACCCTCCTGAAGGATATCTACATCACTGGAGGATTCAGTACTTCCCCCAGCTAGCAGTCATTGACAAACTTTCTCATTCAGAGTTCTTCCACATTAGCCTTGACTTTAGAGAAATGCATTCCAAATAAAGTAGTCTCAGCACTTAGCCATGTGGCACACCAGTAGTAACTGGCCTCTTGCTGTATCTGGACTCACCCACTTTAACCATATGGCTTGTCTATGAACCAACTGGTTATCCATCCAGTGATGTAGGTATTTACACCCACGGTTATAAAGTAACGTATTTCCAGCTATGCCAGGAAAATTTGGGCAGTGAATGTGCAACATACGCCAGCAAAACTATCTTGAATTTTGTAATGAATTATATGTCATTTGTATATCAAACTGATTTATACAGATGCTTATGTTGAAAAATGTATTTGTAAAGCTGCTTATGTTAAAAATGTAGCAACAATGGGCCCTGCTGGACAGAAAATGAAATATAAATGTATTATTGTTACTGTTTAAATGTATATGTTTTAACAGAGGATACTGGAAAAGAAGAGGTTAATCTCCAACTTTGAAAATAGTTTGAAAGTAAATTACCTGGCTTAGGCCATAAAGATTGTATCTTACAGTTCTCAATGCAGCCAGAGGAAAAAAGTCTGTACTAGGAAGCTTCCTGCATTGTCATTAGGGTAAACTAATTGCTACTCTGGAAGAGTGGAGGTTTGAAATTGTTTTATGACTTCCAGGAACTGCATTAGATCTTACCAAGGGAGTGTGTGTGTGTGTGTGTGTGTGTGTGTGTGTGTGTGTGTGTGTGTGTGTGTGTGTGTGTGTGTGTGTGTGTGTGTGTGTGTGTCTATGTGTGTGCGTGTGTGCACATGTGTGCATGTGTGTGTACATCTGAAAATCAAATCTCAAAGAGTGTGTATGTCAGCTGCTTGCAGCAGGGCCACAAAGTACTGGTTTCACAGACAGAGTGATGGATAACTTGGCTTGGACATTCAGCTGAGGTCTCAACTCTATAGCTGTGCCATTGGAGAGTCTGACTGGGGACCTGGAGGGATACAGATAGAGAAACCCAGACCCTGTACTGTGTGTGTTCCCTCTGTGCTCTTAAGGGAAATTGTGCTTGATGCAGATAGCTGCATCTGAAAATACTGGCTATATCCATTTTTCTTCCAAGTGAACATCCCTCTCCAGTGCCAGTGGTGAGGATTCAGGCTCCTTGATTACCTGCCCAGAGTGGGGACATCACACTCAGTTTTGTGAGTTTATTTATAATACCTCAGTGGGAAATTATGTCAAATATACCTAAGTAGGGAATTGTGTTCTGATATTTGGTCTAGTGTAAGAGGTAACCAGTTGTGCATGGCAGTTGAATATATACAATATATATAATACTTTGTTTCTCCAGATAAAATAAAGTTTGATTTCTTTATATATGGCTGTATTTAATTTAAGATTTTAGAATTCACTTGATAAGACTAAATAAGATATAACACATGGCTGCTACATATAGCTTGATGGCCATCAAATGGTATTTTGGGTATGGTTCAGTAACTACTGTAGTTGCTTGTGTCATGACCCTTGCCTTTGAGTAATGTGTTGAGGCAATCATGATGTTTATATATTTCAAGATTGTTTTGCTTGGAGGTAATGTCTAACCAATTTTTGATAAATTCTTGTTATAATTTTAGCAGATCCTTGGATCTTGACCTTGTGGTTAATGTTATTTACTTGGACCTTGCAAGGCATTTGACATTGTCCTCATGATATTATAATACATATTTTGATTAAAGAAAGTATTAATCCCTATGTCATGTTTTGGGTGGCTAAATCATTGTCAGGTAGGAAGTTTATGGTGATGATTAAATACTGTTTGTCAGTAAGAAGAGATTTTAACACTAATTACTCAGGTCAGAGACATGGGTTATATAGCAAACACAGCTCTGAAGTCTGAAGCTGACATAAATGTTGTGGTGAGATGTTCTGGAATTTCTTAAGACATTATGAGGTGTATTCGCACTACAGATTAAAAGGCTTTGATTCCTGCATTTACCTCATCAGTCAGGCTCATTACAGAATATTGCATCTATTTCAAAGTCTGTAACCCAACAGGTTTCTGGAATCAATCAGTCGGGATATAAAACTAGACTGGAACATATTTAATCGTATACCATTGGTTATAGAATTTTTTTGAGGGAACATAATGTTCTTCTGTAAATGTGTAATAATATGATGGCTGTTAACTTGGGTATATCTTTTTCTAGCCATGATTGCAAGAAACAGGTCCTTAGTTAAGAGTTGTTACTTTCACCATAGAGCTTGAAGGTAATGGAACTCCTTACTAATTTGCACTTGTGGATCTGAGATCCTTGTGTTCTTTAAGTGATTATTGGGCAAATAGTATAAGGACTATTTATGTGTCCACAGTCTAACACATGGCAAACTCTAAAATGGCTAATTTGGTTCTGAGTTTGAATAAAATTACACTGAACATTGAACATAAATTTGTGGAAAGCTAATAGGGCCATCCAGGTGAAGTACTATTCAGGTAAATAAAAGGGATTTTTACTGCATAGTTCTTGCATTTGCTGAAAGCAAGCATGTCTAAAACTCTTAGCATTCTGCGTTTACTAATGGCTAGATGGAATCCTTCTTGTTTGCCTTAATGCTAACATCCATGGGTCAGATAATCATTGGCTACTCCCTGACCTCGATTCAAACATGTTAGTCCCCACTGCTAAGTACTCTGCTTTAAAGTCAAATTCAGGTCACTAGAATCTCAGATGGATGCCCACCTCTGTGATAAGGTCAGGTGTCAATGAAAATTAATCTGTGACACTGGTCTGCTGTCTTTACATTCACTGTGATGTCACAATCAGTATGGGAACAAAACACGTTTGTTTTACTCATTTTCTAATGTCAGAAAGATGTATAACAATTTTTTGTTTAGGCTTCCCTGCACCTCTAAACACAGTTACGACTGGGTCTCAAGCTAAAGATTAACAGTGTACAGTGCTGGTCAGCAAAGAACAGATCTAAAAGTAAGACAGCTTAAAAAGATGTCAATTCATGCTGCCACACTTGCAAACAAAATGTGTTGCAGAACAGAGTCTAACAATTTTTAACTTAATTTCTGTCTGCTGTCTGTCATTACTAGGCACTTTCCTGGCTTTCAAAAGCTTTGAAAACTGCTAAAACACTTCATGGCCCTGCACTTTTTTTCCAATAAGTGGTAGTACATGGCACAAATAAAACTTAATGTACTGCGAAGGATTATGATAGGGTTCTTATGATTACAACCCAGTATTATGTGTTCTCAACATGGGTGCCAAGATTCACCTCTTGAGCTTTGCTCTGGAAGTTCATTTCTTGGTGTGTGATGTTATACTCATAATAAGCTGGTTATGTTTGGAGACCTAATCATAATCCTCCATATTATGATCATGGGAGAGCAGATGACTGGAAATGAAGACAAACTTTGAACAAAGCCGTGAGTTTTTTCAATGTACATGACATCAGCAGTAAGTAATTGGAATGAAGGACACTTCCAATATGAAATATTAACCTACCACTTGCTAAATATGATTTTGTAGTAAAACTGATCAAAATGTTTAAACTGTTCATTGATATATCAGCTACATCCTATGGAATTAGCCATAGTACATGCATGTAAGTGCAGGAGAGATCTGATAACATATACTGAGAATGATACAAGAAAGTCAGAATTTACCGAATTCTGCTTCACATCCCTTAGTTACAGATTTATTTATGTCATACTGGCTTGTTTTTTCTAGTGTTGTTTTGTCATGCATTATTTGCTTTTAAAAAAAGTCTGTGCTGTAATGTTTGTGTCTAGCATTATTAATATACTGTCACACTTGCTGTGTTGTTTGTAACATATTTGCACTAAATTGCTTAGAATTTACGTTTTTTTTTTTTTTTTTTTTTTGCTGAAACTTGTCCAGCTGTACAGTCTATAGTGCTGTTAAACAGAAAATGAATAAGTAAAATAATCCAAATGCGCTATTTAATCTGTAGTCATATTCTAGAGGATTATGATTGGGTCAGCTTTATTATGTGTTCAAGATATGGACGACAAGAAGTTCACTTAAAAATTGAAGCTCGAGAGGTGAATCTTGGCAACCATGTTGAGAATACATAATAAAGTGATTCATAGGTTCATAGGTTCATAGGTAGATACTAGGCTATCTGCCCTAGGGCATTTATAAGCCTAGCCAGAGTGTATTTGGCTTCTGCCTCCCTATTAGATTAGCCTACTGTGCCTCTGTAAAGTAGGTCACAGAAGGTACCCTTTTAAGATTAGTTTACTGTGCCTCTGTCTAGCAGGGACACAGAAGAGATCCCAGGGGTGAATTTGCGATGTCCCATCCACGCGTCCAGATTTCGCTTGAAGAGGGTCAGCGAGGGGTTATGTCAAACATGAATTGGGATTCTATTCCAGAGTGAGGGGAGCCTCTGGGAAATGAATCTGTCCCTCCAGCATGTCCTATTTATTTTTGTGCTGAGGTTTAGGTCCCTGGAGCGTGTAGCTCTAAGGGACTTGGATTTTTTTGAGGTGGAGCATGTCCGTTAATTCTGGGTTTGACATGGCTTTGTACATCAGGCATAGATCGCCTCTGAGTAGGCGGTAAGCAACTGAGTAGAGCTGGAGTTTCTTTAGTCGAGCTGCATAGGACATCTGTTTGTAGCCCATGATCCTCTTGGTGAGGTACTTTTGGGGTCTCCCAGTTGCTGCAGGTGTTGGGTACGGTACATCCCAAAAGGGGCATTGTATTCAATTATGGGCATGATGAGTGACGAGTAGAGGGGCACAATGACCTCTCTTGATCTAGATGCGAACCCTTTCATGATAAGGTGGGCTATATAGAAGGTCTTTCTAACCACTTTGGCAAAGTGATTATCAAAGGAGAGATTACTATGTTGGTCCGCAAATCTCTAATTACTTCTTCCATACTTAATGGATTACCACCTATGTGGTAATTTGTGGGCACCTTGTTTTTCCCAAAGGGGATGACTATGCACTTTTTAGCATTTAGCTTGAGGCCGTGGCTCTGGCACCAAGCATCCATTGGAGGATGCTTGTGTCAGCTGGAGATTTGATTATGGCCCCCAGTTTGCAGTCATCTGCGAACTTTGTCAGCCATAATTCCCCCATGTTAGCCTGAACCTCAGAGAAGTATATACCAAACAAGAGAGGTCCCAGAACTGTGCCCTGTGGGATGCCACTTGTAACTGGTTTGGATTCGGACATGGCACCTGCGATTCTGACCATGTGGGTTCTGTCTCTGAGCCAGTTTGCAACCCATCTTGTGATATAGGGGTTGATATTTAAGCTGGTAAGCTTATTTATGATGCCCAAGTGGGGTATTGTGTCGAAGGCTTTTGAGAGGTCCAGGTAGGCTGTGTGGACTACCTTGCCCTCATCTATGGCTTTGGTAACTGTTTCAAAGAAATCAACTCGGTTTAAGAGGCAAGATCTGCCCTTAACAAAGCCAAATTGGGTAAGGTCCAGTGTCTGGAGGCTCCTAATGTCTTTGTTTATGAGTTCCATGATAATACGCTCCATAGCTTTACAGACCAGACTAGTCAGGCTTATGGGGCGATAGTTTCCGGGGTCCGTTGTGGCACCACCTTTGTGGAGTGGGACCATTGTAGCTGTATGCCATTCTTTGGGTACATATCCTGTAGTAAGGCTAAGTTTGAACAGTGACTTAATGTAAGGGTTCAGTTCTTCTTGGAGCTCGTGTAAGACACAGCCTGGGACACCATCTGGTCCCATAGATGCTGTGTTTTTTGCTTTGGAGAGGGCAGCTTTCACCTGTGCATCTGTGATGTCAGGGAGGTTACATTCAGTTGGGATAGGCATTTGTTCCTTTTGGGGGAGAAGGGGGGAAAAGTTTGCACTGAATCTGTCTGCCAGGATGTTGGCTATGTCTATAGGTTCGGTATATTTTGTACCATTATACAACAATTCAGAGCATATCTGGGAGTTTCTGCCCATGTTCCTGACATAACTAAAGAAGGCCTTGTGATTATCTTTAGTGTCTAGGGCAATGTTTTTTTCGAAACTGGCCTTTGATGATTTTATGAGTGATTGAAGTTTCTTGCTAATACTGATCAGAGATGCCTTCCCTTTTTGGGATTTTGCTCTGTCATGTAGTAGCTTCCTCCTTCTGTTGTATAGTTTATTTATGGCCGGGGTCCACCAGACTGGTCTCCTGTTTTTGGAGGAGTGAGTCTTGGTTTTATTTGGGAAAGCACGATCCATGCATTCCTGCAGGTGCTCATAGAATGCATTTGTAAAGGATTCTGCGGATTGGGCTGTATTATCCTCTGGCCCAGGGGCTTTGAAGGATTCCACCTCAGTCTTGAGAAGTGCAAAGTTGGCTTTTGAGAAATTCTTTACAGTGATTTCCTTGGCTGGGGGTGGGGACGGGATATGGATGTCCAGGGAAATTTGTTTATGGTCTGATCTTACCAATGAGGGGTTTACCTCTGGTGTGGAACATAGAGTCCCCATGTTGGTGATGACCAGGTCCAATATGTTGTTCCCTCTTGTGGGAGTGGTGACCAGTTGTTCCATTGCGTTAGAGTTTATAAATTCAAGGAACTGTTGGGCGAGGGTGTTTGGGCTTGAGTAGTTTTCCAGGTCAATGTTTGGGTAGTTGAAGTCACCCAATAACATAGTGTTTGGAGAGACCTTCATATTCTCCAGTGTTCTCAGGAATGCCAAGTGGGGTTCCTGTAATAGGGAGGGTGTTCTATAGCCGGCTACAAACTGAAAGGCAGTTTTGCCCGCTGTTAGTTGCACATGGATGGTTTCCGATGCTTCGTGCAGTGCCACTAACCTGGAAGTGTAGGTATCTTTGATGACTATAGATACTCCCCCTCCTTTTGTGCTTCGGTCCAAGTTTTGGGGCCGAAATGCATGGTATGAGTTATAACCTGGAACTGCTGGGGTGCTCTCAGGAGCCTTGAACCAGGTTTCTGTTACTGCACAGACATCGATTTTCTCCATACTGAGGAGAGCCTCGAGTGGGTGCATCTTGAGGTTTAGACTTCTGGCATTGAGTAGCATTACCTTTAGTTTTTTTTATCCTTGGATTGTCTATGGAGGTGGGTTTGTCCTTTGAGCCTTGCCTAAAAAAGGCACTATGGGGGTGGCAAGAGCCTTAGCCAGTATACAATTGGAGACCCAGTCATCAGACTTTGCAGTACATAGAGATTTATCTACTCCATGTACTAGTAGTTACAGAAGTAACAAGGATGGCTTTCAAAGCACTTGGTGAACACTTTCAGAAAGACAGAGCAGCATGCTGTCTTACATTATAGAAAGAGAGTCAGGGATAGATTACTGGAGCAGATAGCAGGCAGAAAGAAAGCTGCTTTTAGTTCTGCTGCTGTCTTTTGCTATCCAGTACTGGCAGGTTTTACTGCTTAGCACAATACCTGATCTTAAAAACCTAAGCAGGGGTGCTTAACAATTGTTAAGGTTAGGTCTTACACTACAAAACCACTTAATTGGTTTGCCTTTCTCACAATATCATAATGACCACACTCTGTGCACTACAAGTAATTATGCTAGCAAACCATCTATGCTTATGATTATGCTAGATTTTCTCACACCTGATATATATTGGCAGTAGAGGATAAGACAGAGATAAAATCTATAAATTAGATGTGAGTAATTTCTTTATACACACTCAAAAGCATGGTTTGCTGTTTGGTTATTATTAATGACCTTAAAAATGATAATGCTTATGTTACACATTTTAAAGTTTTATTTCCTATAATGTATAGCTTTACTTCATCAGAGTTGGGGATACTAATAGTAGACTGCTTCAGTCTGTAGTGTAGATGAAAAATTAAGAATAAAAATGTTGTTACACTTTGAATAGGAATATCGTCTTTGTTTTAATAAGCATTATGAAGACATCCATTTGCACACTGTATATATTCTTCACTTCTCTGACAAATTCTCCTTCTCCCATCTCTATTCTATCTCCATTACTTGTACTATAGTCATTCCTGTCTTCCTTTACTTCTTTTTCATGCATTTTGACTTCCTCATCCACGTCTCTGTAGCTGATAAGAGAAGAAAATTGAGAAGCAAAATTAAGTAACAAAAGTTTTTTTTTTCCATTTATATAAATGTATGATTGTCTATGTAATAATAGATAATTCAATAAAGATATTTCATATTTAAATAAAAAAGATACTTGTAGATTAAAAATGCAAATACCTCCATGTTCAAATATATTTCAATAAATATAAATATCATGATGCTGTATATGCATTAAGTGTTTCTTGAAAACTATATCCATTGTTGTTTTGCTATATACCTCCAATACCCTTACTGGATAATACATGTCTCTATAAACAGCGTCTCACTACCTTAATTTAATGTAATACTATGTTCATATTTACATTGATAGGATATCCATATAAATGCATACATTTAATTGTATTATATTTCTGTGAAATGGAACATTTCTGGCTGAGCCTTCTCTGAAAGTTAGGTCTGCTCAGCCTGGCTATCCGGGTAAGGAAAATGCAGATAAATAAAAATGTTAGCAATGGTGGTGGTCCAAGCAATATTTATTCTGTGCTAATCAAGCCTGCAGTATGATTTTCTTGATCTGAGTTACTGGCATGCAATATATTGTTTCATTTGCTGCAATTGTTGTGAGAAGCAGAGAAATAATGAAAATTCTTCCATACCTTTTCCAGAAGAGATGTACACAATGTCACAATGTTGTTACTCAGTGTAATGGATGGAAACAGTATTGATGCAGCATATTAATTCATACAGAGAAGATTCAAAGAGACCAACATTTCTAATAAATATTTCAACAGAGGCAAGTGCATTAATAGTGTAATTCAATTTTTTTCTACCACACTAATTGAGCTGATGGTATTATGCTACAGAGCAGAACAGTCGATATGCGACACAGTGCTTTATGTGGTGCAGTTGCTGTGAGGGATGTGCAAATGATGAAAACTGTGTATGGATTTTCTAGCAGAGATAAGTGCAATGTTATAGTGTTGTTTTGCTAACTAGTGGATGGATGGAAGCAATTTAACAATTCTACAATATCATTTACTTTGACTGATGTACACTGTAGTCAAATGCTGCTACCACATTATATTCATATATTCATAGGTTCATAAATACATAGACTTTAACTAGGCTAATTACCTGTGGGTCTTTCTTAGCCTAGCCATGTTTTCCTGAAAGAATAATGATGTCCTGCATCCAACTTGGACAGTGAGGGCCAGGCATTTATAATCTAACTCTCTCCATAGATTCATAGAAAATATTTTTTCTCCATGGAGCTGGATTGCTGACAGTAGGATACAGTCTCAAGCTGCTCTGACCACACACACACACACACACACACACACACACACACACACACACACGCACGCACGCACGCACACACACACACACACACACACACACACACACACACACACACAGACACACACACACACCAGTTGACTAGAGTGAGATTAGAGCCCCTACTTAACTGGTTACAGCAGCTAGAGAACTCAGTACTTAACACAAGCGCGACAGCATTAGTCTAGATGTGTCTATGTTTGTGTCACTGCAGTTCTAGTCAGCAGTAATCATAAGCATAGTACAAAGGCTAAATATATAAGCATATATGGGAAGTCATGTAAGTAGTTAGAATGGTCAGCATGTATGGGAAGTCATGTATGGAGTCAGAGGTTGAAGTGCTATAGCAGTGTTAGTGTGCAAACAGCTATATTTATTATAACATATGTGAAGTCAGTTGCAATATACTGTTGCTGAAGTAAGCACAATGTTAGGGTAAGATCAAACAGCTGCAGTGACTATGCACATAACTTTCCAGATGACTGCCATCATTACAATATGCTAACACTGTAATAAAAGCCATTTTTTTCCTGTATAACTTTAGTATGCAAGGCTTAGTTGGCTAAAGTGGGAGACTCACTGCATTACCTTTATATACCATGAAAGCAATATTAACTACCAGCAGTACTACACTGACCCCCACTGTTGCACTTTTCAGCTTTAAAATCTATAACATTAAATTTAAAAAAAGCCACTCCTACCTTTTTCTTTTTAATATTTCTTTTTTTATAAACAGTGCCTCTTATTAAGTGTCACATACCATTCCTTGCAATTACATAATAATATAGTATTACCACTCCCATCCAAGCCAACATTAGGCATTGAAAAATACTTGTTTTGTCTTATTTTAAGGCTCAGAAAGTTGTGCTACATGGATAGTCTACTGAAAATGACTGAATATTATACCATGACCCCCATTAATATTCCAAAACGTGCACACTGATTGGCCAGTGTGCACGTTGTAAATCGACTTATACTAATGGAAAATGGTCCGGTCGCCCGGACTTTTTCCATTAGTATAAGTCTCTTTTAAAACACTGTCTCGCTATGTTAAAAGAGTTTAACATAACGACACAGGTTTAAAAAAAGCAATGGAGATCTCAGTTGCTCTTTTTAAAGCTGTCTCGCTATGTTAAACTCCTTTAACATAGCGACACAGTTTGTAAAAAGCAACAGAGATCTTGCTTTCTCCATTGCTTTTTTTTTAAACCTGTCTCGCTATGTTAAATGGGTTTAATATAGCGAGACAGCTTTAAAATAAGCAACAGAGATCTCCGTTGCTTATTTTAAAGCTGTCTCGCTATGTTAAACCCATTTAACATAGCGAGACAGGTTTAAAAAAAAAAAGCAATGGAGAAAGCAAGATCTCCGTTGCTTTTTACTGTTTCGCTATGTTAAATGGGTTTAACATAGCAGGACAGCTTTAAAATAAGTAACTTGCTTTCTCCGTTGCTTTTGGCCACAGCTCTGATGTACTGCGTAGGCATGCGCAGTACATCAGAACTGCCGCGGATACCAGACAGCTGCGGAAGGACAGCAAAGAAGCATTATACAATGCCATTATTTAAGAAAAGTAATTATTTCTTTTCTTAAATAATGTCATAGTATAATAGCAATAACCCACTTCTGGGTGTGGGTAATGCGGGATTTACCCACGGTTGTCTTTGTTTGGTCCTTCGGGCTTCGCCCTCAGGACCAAACCACGCCAACCGTGGGTAAATCCTGCATTATCTACACCCAGGCGTGGGTTATTGCTATAATATAAAACTTCAAAAATGTATCTGTCTTTGTTTAATCATAAAAAAAAGCTTTTTAGTGCCATAAGGAAGCAGTGATTTTAGGTATAATGGTTATGTCTAGGAAAAATCTGAATTCTACTTCTTCTAAAAGTTAAAATTGCCTGCCTCTTCAAGAAAAAATGTGACTGACAGTGTAGGAGGGCAGATGTATAATCCTTTTTGCCTATGACCTGGACCATTGGTAAAATATATAGCATAGAGTTGGATAACATTCTTTACAATGAGAACTGAATATGTAATAAGTACGCTTGAAGATAGTTTGATTAATATTAATTATTCTAATATTTCTGTGTACTACGTGTACAGTTAAGTTAATTTCTATAATTAAGGTTGATAGTTAGATAAAATATCTGGCACATTCTGAGGAACACTGTGAAAGCTATACTGTGGTTATTTTCATATGCAAACACAAAAATGCAAGAGAATTGCCACTTGAAATGAAGCAATGCAACCTTATATAATTAGCAGTTAGTATCGTAATTTACTCAGAAGTTAGAGGAGTGCAACACATCCATGTTATCATTGTTCCACTGAGTTTAACATTACAAACATTTTAGAAAGCTAACATGGCATTTTCTTACGTAACTAAAACTACGAAAAATGCTGTTATTGATCACATTTCACTTGAATTCCAGCATTAGGTTAATCACTAGCAGAAGAAACAGCAAGCCCTTGTTTGTTTCTTTTGGTTTTGCAGTTGCATGTGGCTAAAAGCAGCATTGAAACACAAATACGCAAGATATCTTTAATGTTTTAAATTACTGTACTTTGATCTTCAAATAGTAGGATTTTTGCTTTATGGTATGAGATAGAACAGTCTCTCCATTTCTTCTTCACTGACTTATAAAGTAAAAGAGTATATTAGTCAGTGTTTGTCAAGTGATACCTTTAGATTGCTAAAGTGGGGATTTGTTGAATGCAGCATTAATATAACAGCACACATCAGTATTTTTCCATGAAAAAAGTACAGTTATGTTTATCTCTCATACTGAACAATGCAATGTTCAGTGTGTTAAAAAAATATGGCTCTGTGCAGGCAATATATTACACATACGAACAGGAATAACTAAAATTCAAAACAGTTTCTTCAACTTCTTCCACTGTCTAGTATGTAACAAAACAAATCATTAATGTACAAAAAGAAGCTATTTTACTTTTTGGCATTATGTAAAGTTGAAAAATGGACCTGTTTTAATTAACAAAACCTTAACCAATATCTCACACACACACACACATATATATATATATATATATATATATATATATATATATATATATATATATATATATATATATATATATATATATATATATATATATATATATATATATATATATGGGTCTATGTCAGAAGATCAAAAGTTCAAAATATCTAAAACTCAAAATATCAAAAGCACTATTATTGCAGGGGGCAAGTCCCCTACCACATGTTGCAGCCCTTCATACTCCTGCTAATTTATCTATACCAACTCCAAGATCACACAACAGTGGAGAAGGGACAAATTCCATTTTTGATATTTTGAGTTTTAAATATTTTCTTTTTCAGTCTTTTGAGCTTTCAGTCTTCTGAAGGGAACCCATAAACAAACATATATACAGTGGATATAAAAAGTTTACACACCCATGTTAAAATGCCAGGTTTTTGTGATATAAAAAAGAGACCACAATAAATAATTTCAAAACTTTTCCCACCTTTAATGTGACCTATACCTGTATAATTCAATTGAAAAACAAACAAATCTGTTAGGGGAAAAATATAAAAAATAAAAAATGTACAATAAGCTGGTTGCATAAGTCTGCACACCCTTAAACTAATACTTTGTTGAAGCACTTTTGATTTAATTACAGCATTCAGTCTTCTTGGGTAGGAGTCTATCAGAGTGGCACATCTTGACTTGACAATATTTGCCCACTCTTTCTTGCTTCAAATCTGTCAAATTGCAAGGGCATCTCTTGTGCACAGCCCTCTTCAGGTCACCCCACAGATTTTCTATTGGATTTAGGCCTGGGATCTGGCTGGGCCATTCCAAAACTTTAATTTTCTTCTGGTGAAGCCATTATTTTGTTGATTTGGATGTATGCTTGGGGTCATTGATGTGTTGAAATGTGAAATTCCTCTTCATCTTTATCTTTCTAGCAGATGCTTGAAGGTTTTGGGCCAAAAGTGACTGGTATTTGGAACTGTTGATAATTCCCTCCACCTTGACTAAAGCCCCAATTCCAGCTGAAGAAAAGCAACCCCAAAGTATGATACTGCCACCGCCATGCTTCACAGTGAACATGGTATTCTTTTGGTGATGTGAAGTGCTGTTTTTACATCAAATGTACCTTTTGGAATTGTGGCCAAAAAGTTTAACCTTGGTCTCATCAGACCATAACACATTTTCTCACATGCTGGGAGATGATGTATTGTTTTGCAAATTTTACCTGGGCCTGGATTTTTTTCTGTGTAAGAAGAGGCTTCTGTCTTGCAACCCTATCCCATAGCCCACTACTGAATCTCCACTGGTAGCGTTCTGTCAGACAAACAAAGATGTAACAGGAACAGTGGTAAGAGAACCCCACCAACCGCTGTCCGAAAGTCAGAAAAGAATAAAAAAGCCACCTTCCTGAATTATACCTCCAATACGGCGCAAAAATAGCCTTACTTTACTTTACTAGTTTTAATAAAGGATTTTGTGTTTACACTATGATTGTGGACTGTGGATATTTCCTGTTGGACATTCTTTGTAAACCATTTGGGATAGCGGAGCATTGTATTGCAGTTTGTGCAGTAGATGAAGGCGTTACACATCACCGGGTCACTGGAGACATTGTACCTTACTAAGGGTATTTTTGCGCCGTATTGGAGGTTTCGTTCAGGAAGGTGGCTTTTTTATTCTTTTGCTGAGTTTTGGACAGTGGTTGGTGGCGTTCTCTTACCACTGTGCCTTTTACATCTTTACCCCATAGTCCAGACATATGGAGAATATGGGAGATTGCTGTCACATGTAGTGCACAACCAGTACTTGCCAGAAATTCCTGCAGACAGAAGATTGTTGTCATATGTAGTGCACAACCAGTACTTGCCAGAAATTCCTGCAGCTCCTTAAGTGTTGCTGTACGTCTTTTGGCAGCCTCTCTGATCAGTTTTTGTCTTTTAATCAATTTTGGAGGGATGTCCAGCTCTTTGCAACATCACTGTTGTCCCATATTTTCTCTACTTTTTGATGACTGTCTTCACTGTGTTCCATGGTATATCCAATGCTGTGGAAATTTTTTTGTACCCTTCTTCTGACTCATACCTTTCAACAATGAGATCCCTTTGATGCTTTGTAAGCTCTCTGTTAACCATGGCTTTTGCTGTAGCAGGCAACTGAGTAAATGTCAGGAAAATCCTACTAGGACAGCTAAACTTTATTTGGGGTTAATC